>NW_006290772.1:466605-488159 GCF_000327345.1 Myotis davidii
TGACGCCCCTTGCCCACAGGCCACCCAGCAGCTGCGCTTCGTGCGTCAGTGGTCGGTTTTCGGCAAGACGCTGTGCCGGGCCCTGCCGGAGCTCCTGGGGGCAGCCTTAGGCCTGGTGACGCTCGCGGTGGCCTATGCTCAGCTGGCTGTTCTGGTAGGTGATGGTGGGGCTCTAGGGGGAGGCTTAGCCCGGGGTGCACCCTGACTCATGCCACCTTTCCCCTAGCTGGTATCCTCTTGCGTGGACTCACTGAAGAGTGCGGCCCAGGCCCTCTTGGTGGTGTGCCCCAGGGCTGGTTGGCCAGCCCTGTGCCCCGAGTCCTGGCGCCTGTCCCCTGTGCTGTGCACGGGGCTCTGGGCCCTGCGACTGTGGGGTGCTCTGAGGCTGGGGGCAGTCCTTCTCCGGTGGCGGTACCATACTCTTCGTGGGGAGCTCTACCGCCCGGCTTGGGAGCCACAGGACTACGAGATGGTAGAATTGTTACTGCGCCGACTGCGCCTCTGGATGGGCTTCAGCAAGGTCAAGGAGGTGGGTACGGCCCAGTGGGGGGGAGAGGGACGCGCCCTGGGCCCACCAGGGCGCAGCCGGACTAACCGAGCCCCTGTGCCGCCCCCAGTTCCGCCACAAAGTCCGCTTCGAAGGGATGGAGCCACTGCCCTCCCGCTCATCCAGGGGCTCCAAGTCGTCCCCAGATGTGCCTCCGCCTACCGGGGACTCCGATGCCTCCCGTCTCTCAACCTCTTCGAGCCAGCTGGATGGGCTGGGTGTGGGCCTAGGCAGGCCAGGGCCACGGGTGGAACCTGAGCCCTCCCGCCTCCAAGCCGTGTTCGAGACCCTACTTGCCCAGTTTGACCGACTCAACCAGGCCACGGAGGATGTCTACCAACTGGAGCGAAGGCTGCAGAGCCTGCATGGCCGAAGAACCAGCCGGTCCCCAGCCTTACCTGCCCCTGGCTCCTCCACAGGCCTGCAGTCAGCCCTGCCCAGCCGCCTTGCCCGGGCCAGTCGAGGCATCGGCCTGACTACAAGCCCCAGCAGGGCTTCCTTACGGGCCAAGAACAAGGTCCACCCCAGCAGCACTTAGTCCCCAGGGACCTGAGCTCATGCCTTTTCCCCGGGGTGGCCTGTGGCTTCACTCCAGCCCCTTGGGCCCAGGAGATAATGCTCAGTATTACTTTCTGCCACCCTCAAGGTCTAGGGCCAGGCAGAACAGCTGCATGCAGCTCCCCCAGAGGGCGGGCAGCACTTGTCTCTCTGTGGGCTTCAGCACTTTAGAGGCCAAGTGGCCAGTCAGGACCCAGGGTCCCCTCTCCAGCCCCCTGTGGGAGGACACAGCAGTATTGGACCGAGTGCCCGGCCTTTGAGATACTAATTTATTTCCCAAGTCCTCAGGTACAGCGGGCTGTGCCCGGCCCCACCTCCTGGGCAGACATTTCCCCCTTGCTAAGGATCCAGGCTGCGGGGAGGGAACCTGCACCCCTTATCCTCCCCCTAAATTATTACCTCTCCTGTCCCCTGCTGAGTGCACTTACTTCCAGCTGCCATCTATGTGTCTATTGTCAGTAATTTATATGGGGTTAAAAATGTATATATTTTTGTACGTCGCTATTTTTCACTAGGGCCAAGGGGCCTGGTGGCTGCCATGGCCTGGTGCCCACTGTTGCCCGCATGGAGGGGGAGCTGGGACTGCAAAGCCGGCCTCCTTCCCTTAGACACGTGCCCACATGGCCAGAGCCAAGGAAGTGACAGCTGCTGCTGGTTTCCGAGTCTGGCCTTGGGCAGGTGCTGGGGCTTTTGTTTGAGGGCACGGCTACTCCCTAGGCAGTTCTTATCACCACCGAGGCCTTGCTGCCCTGCCCAAGGCCAGGCAGTGAGAGGCAGGGCCCAGGCCTGCTGGTGTCGGGTCTGAATCAGGAACAGCACTACTGCGGGGAAAGACCCCTCCCTGGGGCTGGCTCCCGGGGCTGGGGAAGGGGAGTGTGCAAGCAATTGTGTGAGGCTTTCCTGAAGGGGGGAGGCCTTGAAAACAACCTGATGGGCCCCCTTAATTCTGTGGGCGTGGCCAAAGCTTCAGCCTTGATCCTGCCCCTCTTCACCTCCCCCCAATAGACAAAGTCAAATAAACGAGTTGGCTGACTGCTACCTGTGTCTGTCCGAGCATTGAGGGCCAGTGGGCACACGACCACTTTATTCATTTGCACAAATAAAAGCTGTCCAATGCCTTGTAGGGGCAGGGAGTCTAGCAGGGCAGCTGCAAGGAGCCCTGGGCATGTCCTCAGCGTCGTGAGCTCCCCCAGGACCAGGCACTGCCCCAGCTGCAGCCTCACACGAACTCTGTGAAGTCATCCACGGAGGAGATGAGGCGCTTCCGCTGGCCTGTCTCATAGGTGGGCATGGGCTCGGCGGGGGCCTGCGCTGGGGCTTTGGCATGGCCCGTGGGGTGCATCAGGGGCAGGCTGGGGTTCGAGTAGTGGGCTTCCTCACGGATCTGAGGAGAGAGAAGGCCTTGGCAGCAAGCCCAGAGGGCAGCACGTGTTTTCTCCCAGGTGGATATTGGTGCCCACCCTGGCCAGCCACCATTGTCTGGGGGAACCTCTGCAACCAGGTGCCCATCCTCCCTACCCGGTGGCGGAGCCTCTTGATGTGGCGGAGCCTGGCGATCCACTTGGAAGGATAGATGTCAGTGGGATTGGAGCGGCTGTGGTGCACCTGTGAGGCCATCTGGGGCAGGGTGGGCAGAGTGGTGAGTCCTCTATGGGTGGTACCCATGGCCTGTCCCACCTGCCCAAGGTGCCGCCTCTACTCACATTTGCATGTAGGGCCATCTGGCGGGCCACGAAGGGCAGGTTGCGGTCAGACACAATCTTGGCCACGCTGGTGTCTACAAGGCCCTCCATGTCTGGGGGAAACACAGCACTCACATGGGGCTAGGACCCCGAAAGCCTCCCCACCAGGCCCCAGGCCTCACCTTTCCTGCACTGCAGCGACACCAGGTTGCACTCGTAGTCCAGGGGGGTGATGATCACATGGACGAAGTTGAACTGGCCCTGCTCAGACAGAAGCAGGGTCACCCCACACCGAGGCCACGTTCTGCCCCTTCCTCATGAAGGGCAGCGGCTTGTCAGTGCCAGATGCTCGCTGATGCCACTGCTGTTTCTGCACACTCCCTCCTATCCAGCCTGGGGACTGGGGCTGGTATATGTCCTCTCGGCTGCCTTATGTTCTAAAACCAACTTCTCCACACCAGGATCCCAGCGTATGAATTTGCCAAAGTTTAAATTCACAGTCAAAATCTTAAACAGTCACAGAGTCCTTCCCTGCTCGCCCCCTCCCCCCCACACACACATACACCCACCCACCACTGTCTGGGGCACTTGCTGCCACCCAGCTGAAAACTGCCTCATTGTCAACTGAAAGCAGCACGGGTAGCTCTGAGGGCTCCCAGCCCCTGGCTCAGATGCCCTCCACACGCTGACAGCTCCCAAGAGCCTCACCAGCCGGCACGTCCCAATACCACACACTCACCTCACGGGGCAGTCTCACCACCCACGCCTTGGCACTCCCTGGGCTCCCAGCTTTGCAGCAAAGGAGAACCAACCAGCCTCCCTATAGGCACTCCTGCCCTCCACCGGGTCTGCCCAGAGCCTGTGTTCAGTAACCTCCAAAGCTTCCCGTTGCATTGAGAATAAATCTGAACCCTTCTGAGCACCAGCACCTCAGACATGGGCTGTGCTGGGCTCCCCACCCTGCTTGGCCTTAGCTGTCTTCCATGTCCCCACTCTGACAAGTTGCCAGGATTGAGCCCACCTCCTCCCCTTAGGACTTCGAGCCCAAGCACATGAAAAGGGGAGGGAATCCAGGGCCTATCCCCACCCCCACCACGCTGCAATGACAGGAGGTAGCAAGGGAACAGGGCTCACAGCATTATGCGCACACTAAGCACCTGCTACATGCACGCACCCTGCTAAGCACATGTGCATCCAGCTATTCCTCACAAAGCCACCGCCCTGTGCCACAGGCTCGGAGAAGAAACTGGCAGGGTTGTCATCCTCATTACAGAGAAGGACACAGGCTCGGGGGACCTGGCCACCCCAGCTGGCAGCGGGGGACACCAAAGCAAGTCAGTGCTGCTGCTTGTCACCACACTGATCTCAGTGGCACTCACTGCTTCTATTCAACATGTGCCAGTGGGCACTTCCCCAGAGACGTGGCCCCAGCTAGGGTGCCCAGGGACCCAGATTCATGCCCACCCGCCCTGAAAGCCCCTTGCTCACTTTGATGGTACCCAGCTTGAAGTCCTCGCCAGAGTCATTGTAGACAATGGACACGAAGTCGTTGCCCAGGTGGCGCTTCTTGTCACAGCGGTGCTTGTCCACGTCCTTGGTGGGCATCAGGGTGGCAATGTGGAAGACAGCTGTGCGGGAGAGGGGGAAGCTGCATGGGCCCGGCCCAGGCCAGGCAGGGTGCCGGCCAGGGGCAGTGGGGCCTCTATGCCTCTCGGCAGGAGCCATGTCCCTGGTGCCTGGCCAGCAGCTTGGCTCCTCCCCCTGAGGGCAGAGCTTCTGGAAGCCGAGCTGCAACCCAACTGCTGCCTCAGGGCTTAGGCTGATGCCCTCAGGCCCTTGGACACCTCCCCTGCTCCCCTGAGGACACATGCCACAGGACGGCTCACACCTTGCATGATGTCATCATGCCAGCAGTAGGTAAACTGGCCGTCCTCGCCACACACGTCCAGGCCACCCAGGTACACCTTATCCGGCTGACAGTCCTTGAGCTCGATGAGCTTGCCCAGGCCTGTCAGGAACTCCGTGTACCTGTAGGAGCCATGCTCGTTGGACAGGATGGCGAGTTCACTATTGCTCTGTAGAGAGAGAAGCATGGTGGCACCTCTCCCAAGTTGCCCCCGCCCCGGGCACAGCTCCCAAGGGCCCCAGGGGGTTGCTGGGAGCCGGGGGTGGTTGGGGCGGGGTGAATGGTGTGGCTTGGCAAAGACCCCCACTTCTGTCATCAACCCGGACTCGGTGCAAGGTAACTTCATTCCAACAGTTGCCCAGGTGACATCCTGGACTTCCCCCTTCTCTCATAATTAGTCTGCCAGCAAATGTAGTCAGCTCAACTGTCAAACACACCCAGAACCCTAGCATTCCTCAGCACCCACTGACCTACTCCTCAGACCTGCCCCTCTCGCACTTGGACTGTCACTACCCCACTTCTCCACTCGGCAACCAGAGGATGCTTCTGAGGTTTCGGTTGAGTCATAGCAAACCCTTGACTCAAAGCCATCCAAGACCCTCCCACCTCACTGGGAACAGAAATGCAGCCTTATAGCGACCCATGAGGCTCTCGCTGATTGGCCCCGCCCCATTAGCTCCCCACCTCCACCTCCACCCCCTGCCCAGTGCTCACTCACTGCCAACCCTCAATTACACAAGGCGTGCCCCTCCCCAGGCCTTTGCATGGGCTGTTCCTACAATGGATGCTCCCACACACACCTGCACACATACTATCTCCCTCACTTCTCTGCTCAGTATCACCTCCCTTGGATCACTGACGAGAGCAGCACCCTGCTCACACTCAGGCTCCTGGGACCTCCCCTCCCCCTCCAGTCCTCAGCACCCTCTGGGGTACATGTGCTCACACACTGACCTTTCTCACTCCCGGGTCCTCACCTCAGAACAGTACCTGGCATGGAGCTCAACAACCACTTCATACTCTAGCAACTTCCACGGTAACAGCTCTGTGGAGGACCAAGGTCCATACTCCCAACCCCCAACCCAAGCAGGAAGGCCGCCCAGCTCTGCCTGGCACCCAGGCCAGGCCCTGCCATCCCAGCAGCTCACCTGGCCTTCTCCCACGTACAGGACGGCAATCTTGTGCGTGTCATATGATGGGATCTGGTCGAGGAGCTGCACTGACCGCTCGAAAGACTATAGCCAAGAGCCTGGTCTGAGTCCAGGGCAGTGGCTTGTCCCCTGCCACCCGCCCTGCCTAGCCAGGCTCAGCCAGACGTCTGCCAAGGGAGGGCTCACCCCACCCGGTAGATCACCACAGGCTGCCACAGGGAGCGGAGGCTGCAGCCCTCTGCAAGCCTGGGTTAAGGCCACCACTACCCAGAACTGGGCATCCCACTGTGCCCTGACCCCAGGCTCCAGGGAACCCCAGAAGGGGAGAAAAGGCATGCCCACCTCATTGGGCAAAAGGATTGGCTTGTTGGATTCGTCACCAAAGAAAGGCGAATGGTAGAGCTGTAGGAACACAAAGCTGCGGAGGGAACGATGATGAGGGCTGAGCGGGGCACTGCAGGTCCCAGGTCGAGGTCCTGGCAGTGCAAGCACAGCACACACAGAGCAGCCGGGCCTGTGCCCACTGCCCAAGGACTGCCCTCTCCTGTGACTCTGAACAGCCAGAACAGAGGATATGCAGACCTGTACCCCAGCCTTTTCAACCCAAGCAATTAGATGCCGCGTTACCCCAGACTGTCCGGGAGCTCCAGCCCAGAGGGTGAGGCTCACCTGGGATTGATACCTGGCACCTTCTCGGCGTTGGAGGCTCCTGCTCTGCTTTTGAAGGAGTCCCTCTCCACCCTCTTGCCCCTGCGTGAGGGGGCCGAATCAGAGATGGTGTAGCCTCGGGGCCGCAGGCCACTGGGGGAGCGGGGACAGCTGGAAGGCATGGGACCCTCGGCGAGGGAGGGGCCCCGGCTGGCTTCGCCTGGGGCTGACCAGGCAGCGCCTTCCCCATCGAGGATCCCCGACTGTGACCGAGCCTTAGCCTCAGGGCTCAGCCGGCCAACATCAGCCTTGTTCCCAGGGTCCCCGAGGATGTCCTGCAGGGTCTGCAGTTCAGGTGAGGAGCTGGACTTGCTCAGGGGCTGTGAGGGCTGGAAGGAGAGGTCCACGGAGGGCCGGGCCGCCTCGGAGGAGACAGCCCGCTCGATGGGGATTCCCCCAGCAGACAGCTCCTCTGTGTGGAATGACTTCTCCTCCTGGCTAGAGGTTGAAGATGACTGGAAAGAATGTACCCCAAGAAAACATTGTCACTGAGCCCCTGTGGGGTTTACCTGGAGGCAATGAGGCCCCACATGTCCTCCTGCCCAGGGCCACAGAGCCACCAGCACCAAACTGATGATCCCAACCTCCCCCAGGACAGCACCTGCCTGTGCAACATGCTGGGCAAAGGAGCCAAGAACCCCACAAACCAAAGGCTGCCCCAGTGAGGAGCCACCCCTAGATGGAGCTCTTAGAAATCCACTGTCTGAGCAGAAGGGACTGGGAGAAGCAGCCATTTCTCTGATGAGAAAGGTGGGTTAAAAGACTCGCCCAAGCCCTGGCTCTATCAGTGGATAGAGCGTCAGCCCGGGGACTGAAGGGTCCCGGACTCTATTCCCGTCAAGGGCACATGCCCAGGTTGCAGGCTCAATCCCCAGTGGGGAGTGTGCAGGAGGCAGCCGATCAATGATTCTCTCTCATCATTGATGTTTCTATCTCTCTCTCCCTCTCCCTTCCTCTCTGAAACGAACAAAAATATATTAAAAAAAAAAAAAAAGTTGGGGAAAAGACTTGCCCAAGTTCAGAACCACAAAGCGTGAGAATGAAGGGTCCCTGCCATCCGCCTGCCTGAGATCCTACCCCTTTGCCTTGGCTGTGCCCCTGCCTCAGCCCCGCCTCAGTCTCACCCCTCCTCCCTCACCCCGTGGCTCAGGCTGAGATCTGGAAGCAAGCCTGGCTCTGAAGGCCCAAATGGCGAAGACCCACAGGACCCCTCAGCCAGTGGCTCCGGGGCCCAGTGACACTCACCCTGCTGTACGCCTCAGCGTGCCGACAGCGCCTGTCTGTGCCTAGTGTTGCCTCAAAGTCCTCCAGTTCTGGGGGCAGCAAATTAGCCTCGTCTGGACTTCCCTCCTCAAGAACCACGGCAGAGTCTGGGAGGACACATATGGCTGCTGGGTGCTGGTCCGGCCCAGGGGGCTCACGTGGCCTCAAAAGTACCAGCCTTTTCCCCATGACAGGGCACAGATCCTGACCCAAGGCCCTCCTTGCCTGTGGCTCTGAGCCACCCCTGCCCACCAGGCCAGCTGGAGTGGGTGTGAGCCCTGACACAGGGTGACTCCTACACGGGTTCCAGGGGGTCAGGATGAGGGGCCACCTGGCTTCTCGAATTCCCACCCACCCGGCCAGGTATCCAGGGAAGCGCCACTGCTCCTGCAGCAAGGCAGGGAGGCGGGGCAGATGGTCCCAGAGAGGGAGGAACAGCTGAGATGAGGCCCAGCTCAGGAGGAGTGGCTGGACCAGCCGCAGGACCTGGGGAAGAGGCCTGAGCTCCTCCGTGCCTGGACCGGAGGAGAGACGGACACGGGAGCAGTCCCTGTGCAGACCAACTGGGAAGCCTGTTCTGGGAAGCAGAGGCTTGCCTTCCAAATCCAAGCCAATCCAAAGCCAGGTGTGCTCAGAAGGCATGATGCCCCAAAGCAGCATTTCCTGTGCCAGTATCAGGGCCGGGGGAAGGGTAAGAAGCCACCAAGGGTTAGCTCAGCCCAGGGCCACCCACAAACAGCCCTGCACATGCGCAGTGCATTAGCTACCTGCCAGAGCCCATCTGCACACTGCCCCTTCCTAACCGGCTCCTGCCCACACAGGGGATCCGGGCAGACCAGAGTGCTGCCCAGGTCAAGCCCTCCCTGCCAGGGCCTGGGGGTAACAGGCCAGAGGCCAGTCTGCAGGGTCCTCAGCCAGCCCACGACTATAGTCAAGGCAGACAGCCCAACCTGTGAGACCACCAGAGGCCAGGGCAAGGTCAGCTCGGCTGAGCCGCCAGGGCCAGGCTCACCCCCAAAAGCTGTGCCCTGCCGGCACCTGTGGCTCAGCTGCCCAGTGTCACCTCATCAAACCTGAAGAAGGGGCTGGACGGGCCCATCCAGAGGGGTTCCTCCCGGCAAAGCAGACATTATGCACAGATATCTCCATGCGAGTCAGGGCCCTGACCCTGGAGGGTGAGGAGAGGCTGACAAGATCACGGAGGGATGAGCGGAGGGACAGTGAAAACAGCACCTCTGAGGCAGAGCGGGGCTCTGCAGCAAGCCCTGCTTTCCTGAGGAGATGCACGAATACCTGCCCAGGAAATGCTCCTGTGCAATCTTCCTTGGCAACTGGACTGGTACAGGGACGAGAAAAAGGCCACTGCAAGGGAAGCCAGCAGGGACTGCACAGGTGGAGCAGAAAGGACAGGCACCACTAGAGCCTGGAGAGAGGGGAGGGCCCGCAGCGTCCGGGCAGGCAGGTGGGCAGGTGCGCATGGGTCTCAGCTCTCTACGCTGCTGGAGTGGATTCTGGGGAGGGAGTGCATCCCTCCTCCTCGGGAAGAGCTCAGCCTCTGAGCCTATCTGTGGCCAGAGGGTGGCCTAGGACGGCCCCAGGCTAGTCGGGCAGGGGCATTAGAGCTCACAGGCAGGCTCAGGCTATGTGCTTAGCGCATCCAAATCCACATCCCAACAAAAGTGGGGGGCCCCCTGTAGCCCCACACACTGAGCAACCTGCAGAGGGAGCAGGGCAGAGGCTCTCACAGCCCTGCCCACATCCATCCTGAGGAGGACCGCGGAGGGGACAGCAAGCTGCCGCACCCGGTGCCCAGTCTCTAAGGGGAGTCCCGCTGCTGGAGCAGGCCCTGCTCCCAGACATCAGGGTCGGCAGCGTAGGCACCCTCCCTGCAATGCCCGAGGCTGGCAGTACCAAGAAAGATTTGGGGACCCCACTGGGCAGTGCCATAGTGCGGTAGACCACACCACCACCAGATGGGGTGTACCAGGTGGGAGACGGGCCAGTGCTCACCTGTGTTAGACCGTGGGGGTGGGGAAGGCTTGGCTGAGCTGGCTGCCGGCACTGACAGTGACTTGTACAGGGCTGTGTCGCGGCGCTCCTTGAAGCGCTCTGCGGCCATGAGGGCGTTGGACAGCTCCTGCAGCGGCATGTTGTTGATGTCCGAGGAAAAGGGGCTGAGGGGGTTCTCCAGGCTCATCAGCCAGCTGGTATTCCCTGAGGGCAGGCAGTACCCCTCAGGCTGCAGGTCCATGCATCCAACCTGTCACCTCCCCACCCCCGGCCCGCCCCGGCGGCCCCTGGTACACTGTCCTTTCGGGTACGCACCCGGGGCCTTCAGGGCTCTTCGTGCTCAAAGCAGAGAGTGAAGGACCCCGGATCCCCAGGCCCCAAGGTCAGAGCCACACTACCAGTGGTCACCCTTCTTAGTGATGAGCAAGCCTCTGCCCAGGTCAGCTCTTGCACCCAGACCAGGCTCAGGAGGCATGTCAAGGCAGCAGACTCTTTGCCAGTGGACTGGGCAGGGCCTAGTTTCAGAGGCTCTGGGCTCTGTCCTCCTCCACCCAAAGTTCTGACCCTGGAGGGCAATGGCTCAACCTTTCTTCCTGAGCCTCCTCACATCAGTGTCTCACCTGACCCCACCCACATCCTCCTGCCCTATCTGGCCCTTTCTGACCTGGTCTCCCACTTCCCGATGGCCCCCTCTCCAACGGGAACCCAGGGGGACTGGGCTAAAACACGAGTGAGGAGCCTCTCCGCACCCCCACCTCCAGGGCCTTGCGGCCCAGCATCCCATCCCTCTCACCACTCGGTCACCATCAGCCCAGACCACGACCAAGGTGCCTCCTCAACCCTGCGCCTTGGCTTCTAAGTCCTTCTTTAACCCGAAATACCTGTTATAGTCTGACTGTCTCCCTAAAAGTCATGTTGAGTCTTAACCCCCAGGATCTGAGGGTGACTCTATTTGGCGATGAGATCTTTAAATAGGAGATTAAGGTAAAATGAGGTCGTACTGGTGGGCCCTATACAATCTGACTGGTGTCCTCATAAGAGGTGATATGGGCAGAGACACATGTAGAAGGACATCAACGTGGGGACATGGGGAGGAGATGACCATCAATAAACAAACCAAGGCCTCAGCAAGAACCAGCCCTGCCGACATCTTGATCCCAGACTTCCAGACTCCAGGACTGAGGAAACGCATTCATTACGTAAGCCCCCCAGTCTATGGCACTTTGTTACGGAACCTGGGCAGACTGTTTTGTTCCCACTGAGCCACCTGCATGTCCCCCACTGTCCACCTCTGCGGACTTAACTCAAATGCCTGTGGCCCAGCCTGCCTGTTGCTCGCTCGTGTGATTCCCCCTTATGGGTAACTGTCCCCCACTACATGGTAAGAGACCCACGCTGGCTGAGCACAGGGCCACCCCCTCAGTACCTGTGGGCCTCCGGACCAAGATCTCTGCCCAGCCCTGGGTCAGCAGGGGCACATAGGCCGCCAGGTTGGTCTTCTCCTTCTGCGCCGGGCGCTGGGTGCTGGCCGAGGCCTTCTCAGGCTTGCTGGCTGGTGCAGTCTGTAGGCCCGGGAAAGCAGGGCTGCCTGGGAAGTGGGAGGCTGGAGTGTCCAGGGCACCAATGCGAAGGCCGTGGCCCCCTGAAGGGGTTGAGGGCAGAATGGCTGGTGACCACCTCTTGCCCAGTGCAAAGCCACCCACACAGAGCTGGCTGCTCCACCCAAGGCCCATCTGGCCAAGAGGCCCCACGTCAGTGCCCAGAACAGCTCAGCCCTCCCTGGGCATGGCCCTCTTAGGGCATCGGCTTTAGTGGACCCAGAACCACAGGAAGGGCCCCAGCACCTGTCCCATAATTGGACCATGGCTTATTCCAGCTGCATCTGAGAAGAGCCCAGGGGTGAGCTAAGCTAAAGGCCAGGATTGCCGAGGGATCACAGGAAACACTGGCCGTGAGAACAGACCCCTCAGCGGCCTTTGTTACACCCTCTCCCACCCACGATGCGGGCTCACAGAGACAGCACCGCATCATTCAGGAACTGGGCCAGGCCTAAAGCCAACCACCTGGGCCCCTGGCTCCCAGGGCCTTGCTGAGCTCAGGGATCTAGACACGTCTGTGAGGGAGTGGGTGGAGGCTCACCAGACATGGAGCGAACCCGGTCCCGGGCCCCGAGGCACACCTGCTGCCCAGCCTGGGACTCCAGTTTGGCTGGTGCCTCCTTTGTCTGTCTCCTGTGCATGCCGAGGTCAGAGCTGGAGACAGGGCCCATACAGAGCGTGACCAGGGTGCCCCATGGGCTCCAGACCAGCACAGCACTGTCCCATGCAAGCCTGGGCACTGTCAGGGCTGAGCAGGCGGGGGGCGGAAGGTTCAGTCACCTCAACTCTGGACTGCCCTCCAGTTCTCCGGAGTCCAGGCCCAGGAGCGACCGGGTTCCAGTCCCCACGCTCGTTGTCACGGTGATAAGCTTATTCCCAACCAGCCAGGTTTTGGTCCTACCTCCGGCCAGGAGAAACTCTCCCACGGGGGACCTGAAAGCACAGGAGTGGAGGCCCTGCTGCTGGACCACCCGGGGGAGCACTGGAGGGGCGTCCTCAGTCACGCAGAGCTGCCCTGCCTGGGCCACCCCGAAGGAAGGAGCCCCGCAGGCCACACCTGCTGCCGCCACTTTGACCAAGTGCAGTCACTGGTCAGAGCAGCGGCAGGGAAGCTGGCCCTCTGCCCACCCTGCCCCGACCCTGGAGCCGGGCCCACACCTCTTCGGGACGGCTGTGAAGTTGGAGAACACGTATCTGGCCATCATATCCAGACATGTTTCCGTGAGCTCCAAGTGGAGATTTTTCAAGTTGTCATCGGCCTGGGCCATCGAGTTCTCGTCTGCAGACCCCAGGCTGGAGCTCGTGAGGGACGTCTGGATCCTGCTGGAGGGAGGGGCCATGGCAAGGTCAGGGCACTGGGCAGGCCAAATTATCTACCATGGGGACCAGAGATGGAGGCATGCATGTGCTGAGAGGGCCAAGCCAGAAAGACCCCGCCAGTGCACGTGGCCACGGGAGCCACAGCTTGGCCAACAGAGCGGACATGTCACCCCAGAGAGGAAGTGCAGGAGCTGATGGCAGACCCAGGCCCACTCCTGGGAGCAGAGGCTTAGGAGGCAGGAGAGATAGGACATCCCCTCACCAAAGCACGGGAGTTAGGCGATGGCTTCGTGGCGGAAGTTTAGTCATGCACAAACAGCGAGAACACGGGACGCACGCACAAAGATTGCATTCTGCCCACATGGCCTCCCATTGAGGACAGGAAGGGTCTGGGCTTCATGTGTGGCTCTTTACCCTCACACTCAGGTCACCCTGTGCTCCGCATGCACCCCAGTGACCAGAAGAGGGGGGTTGTGCAGGTTTAATTCTGATACAAATGCCACATCACCTTTGCCATGTTTTATGCATGGAAAAAAGCTAAGAGGGAGCCTCACTGACCACTACCCCCCCACCCCCACCCCGAAGCCCAAGCCAGGCATCAGGGAGGAGGTGTGTCTTTGAGCAGCAGGACACAGGTCTGAAGGGGCTTCCAAGTTAAGAGGCAGGTATCCCTGGTCAGCACGAACAGTGACCCCGAGAGCCAACACCTGCACCCCAACACAGCAGGAAGGAGACCAAGCCTTCACCCCTCAAAAGTCCAGGCCTCCCGTGCCCCTCCTAGGTTGGCCCCCACCCCTACTGCCCTACAAACACCCCCCCGTTCCCTTTCAGCTACCACAGAAAGCAGACCTTTTCTAGAAGAAAGCTCAAGAAGAATGTTCATTAGAGAGGATATGGAAAGCCAAACCCTGGAGAATGTGTTCCCACTGCTTTAACTTGCAAAGGCCCCTGATCACTGCAGGAGGCTGCCAATGGACACTTGCTTCCGGCTCCCAGACGGCCTGAGGAAGCCGTATAGCCAGCCCGTGCTTGTTCGAGGCTTGGGGACAGAATGCAACCTTCCCACCCCTCACTGCCAGGCTCCCTGGACCAATGGCTGGGGTCAGCAGGGCAGGCCACTGTGGCCAAGAGGGGCCACTTGGGCTCTCCTCCTGCTTCAGCCAGGGAGGGCATGGGCAGGCAACGAAGTCATGCAAGCACCCCATGCACCGCCACCCAGGTGCTCCCGCCTGGCAGCGCCACTTCACGGGCCAAGCTCCAGGGTCTGAGCCCCCCGCCCCACAGAGCCCACTACCTGCGGACCACATGTTCAGACACACTGATGCTGCGGCACCGGAAGGCATCGGCTGCAGAGCTCTCCTTGAATTCTTTGACGGGTGGAGAGTTATTCAAGCCTTGTTTGGGGGGTCTGGCTATCCTCAAACTACCAGGTGAGGAAGGAAGGCCCAAGCCCCAGGGAGCCCAGCTCCCGGGAGGGGAGAGCAAGCCATTGGAGGGATGAGGAGGAAAGGTCACAGGCCACAGGGTCAGCATGGAGAGCCCGTGGGTGAGATGAACAAAAAATCATGCCAGAAGCCAGTTAGCAGGGGAAGAAACAGAAAACAAAAACGCATGAAAATACATCTTGTAAACATGACAGAAGAAGGTTTCACTCGTGATACCAAAACAAAGAACACTAGTGCAAACTAAACGTGTGGATCTCCCCGCACGGCAGATTCCAGGCTGTGCTGACCAGTGTCCTGCGCCCGGAGGAAGGCCAGCACTGCCCAGCTCAGGGACTAGGAGGAGCTGAGGCCCTGAGGGTAACTGTTCAGAGAGGCCAGTTCTTAACTGGCGGCCCCCAGCCACCAGAGGCTTGAGAACAGCTTGTGACTTTTGGTCCCACTGACCTGGTCATTCTGGAAAATGCCGTATTCCCACTTAGGGAGAGCCAAAAAAGCTTAGGCAGGAAGGTGGGGGACAGGAAGGGGGGAGCCGTCCAAATGAAATGCAAACAAGAACACAGGCCTAGCACAGATCTTTGTCAGATTTGGCAGAAGCGGCTGCGATGGTAGAGAAGAACATGTCCCCTAGTTAGCCAAGGGCTGGGAGGTGAGTTCTGGAGAAAGGGCACCCGGCCCGAGGCTGGGCTGACCACAGGGCCCTGGGTCCCCAGAGGAGGATGTTGGGGCCCTGAGGCTCCTCCCCATCCAGGCCAGGTGATTGGCTTCTCAGGAGTCACAGATGCCCTAATGCAACCCTGGGCTCGTTCAGTAGAGTCAGACCTCAACACAGGTGTCCTACTTACTGTTGGCACCCCAAACCCAGCTCAGCACCTCTTGCACTGGCCACCCAGGCAGGCCAGGACTGGCCACGGCCCAGCACGCAGTCTCCATGATGCCCCAGACCACACGGCCGCTTGGTGAGAAGAGCTCTGTGCTCTCCGACTGAACGTGGAGCACTAGTGGCCTTCACAGGCCCTGCCCTGCCTCACAACCACAGGGCACCTTGGTGCCCAGCACAGCCTGCACAGGGGCCTACCCTCAGCCACCCGTCCCATTTCCATTTATTAGCCTGGGGACAGCCGGGCAGCCCCAGGCCCTGCATGCACCATGCTGGTCACAGGTCACAGCTCACAGACCTGCCCTGCCCCACCCGGACACCAGGCACACCCATGACAGGCCCCACACCTCTTGGGCCTCTCGTTGAGACTGGTGCTCCGTGCTCTGAAGCTGTCCTTCTCAGGGGTATCATCAAAAGACCGGAGGACGTTGGAGCGCAGGCCCTGTCAGAGTGGAGCAGATTGAGCTGGAATTGGGGGAACTGGCCCTTGAGGCACCCACATGCTTCTTCCCTGTGCACTTACCAGCCCCACCCAGGTCTGCTGCCAACCGGGATAAGCTACAGGCCTAGGACAGCGGCGGCAGCTCCTGCCCCCATGCCCACAAGTGTGTCCCAGGGGGCCAGGCTCAGCAGAGCAAGTTCCTGGGCATCATAAGCATAGAACCAAACAATGCCCGACCTCTATCACCATCTATCACCCGGCTCCAGCCACGGACAGCCGACAGCAAAGCCAGTCCCAGCCCGAACACTGGCTTACCTTCGTGATAAAAGGAACAAAGTCTTTCCGGAAGGGCAGGCGGCACCTAATGAACCACATAGCTATGACATGATGGGCCAGGCACACAATGTACTGGTTGAACCTGTGAGAAGAAAGTACAGGAGCTCCATCCCAGCACTTGAGAGAAACACTCCAGGAGCTGGCAGCACAGACCGATTCCAGGGCCCGGAGGCAGCGTGGCTCTCTGCTCCAAGAGGCCTGGCCTCTGGGCTGGCCCCCAGGGCGCGCACACCAGCACTTACTTGGAAGGGTTGGTATATGGCAGGGAGATGGCAAACACGCTCGCGTACTGTTCTGCTGCGAAGTTCCTGTAGAGATGAGGCAGCCTGGCCAGAGCTGCGAAGGAAGAAGGTAGCCAGTGAGAGCGCCCAGGCTAGCCTGGCAAAGACAGCCCAGGCTGCAGCGGGGGCTGATGTTACCAGAGCCCTCTGTCGTCCCTGAAAGCCAGTGCTGTCATTTTGACCCAAGAGGGCTGCAAAGGAATAAAGGTCACAGCCCACCAAGATGACCCTTGGCCCTGGCCCTCTATGCCCAGGGCTGACAAACTATGGTCCCTAGACCAAATCTGTCCAGTGGCCTGCATCTGTATGACCCATGAGCTAAGAATCATTTTTACATTTTTAAAAGGGTTGTAAACAAAATGAATGTACAACATATGTGGCCCTTTGCAGAAGTACTGGCCCTGTCTGGCTTCTGTTGTCCACACACCTGAGGGCCTACTTAGGGCCAAACACACACTAGGATACTGGGAATGGAGGGGTGAGCCAGGCACCTTTGGTTCCTGGAAGTCACAGTCTGAGAGGTGAGTCAGCAAAGCCCCTCCAAGCTGTGGTGTGTGCTTTGAGGGGGACAGAGGAGGCTGTGAGAGCCAGGCTGGTTACAGGGGCCAATGTCAGGTAACGGGAAGCTTCTGTGCAACTTAAACTGACACTGAGGGGAAAAAGGAGCCAGCCACTCAGAGGCTAGGAAGGAGGAAAGCATTCAAGGCACAGGTGCAAAGGCCCTGAGGCAGCAGAGGGTGGCATGTCCCAGGTTCCCAGGAGGACGGTGCACCTACATGCAGCCACAGAAAGGTTATGAGATGAGGTCAGAGAAGTCAGCTCAGGGTATTTCAGGGAGGGCAGGGCACAGCCCCAAACTCAAGGGTCCACCCCACACTCACACAGGCATGCACATGTGCACACATTTACACACATGGAGTGCAGACACTTACTTGACAGGAACTCAAGAAGTGGAATGGCCATACTGGCCGTGGCCGAGATGTGTGTGAGCTTCACAACCAGGATGGGCAGAGCTTTGATCATGATGTCGGGCATCTCCACGCTGCAGATGGCCAGGGCCACCACACACTGGCTGGCGCAGCGGAAGATGAGGCCTTGCTCCAGGCAGTACACCATCTCCCGCTATGGGCAGCACAGATGCCTCAGACCCAGCCCCGGACAAACCAGCCCTCTGTACCCACACCTGTCTGACAGCTGTTCTGGTGAACCAGGGCGTGGTCTACCCTCACCCGCAATAAAATGTTCTGCACAGAAGGTCAAGGCTTATGAAGGTTAAGTGCCTTGTCCCAGGTCTCTGAGCATCTAAGTGGCAGAGCCACCAGCAGCTGGCCCCACCCAAGCTGACTGGATATGGGGCTACTCCAGTCAGATGCTTCCTGACACTTCCCCACCAGCCAACACCCTGGAGCCAGGACATGCTGGGCCC
This sequence comes from Myotis davidii, assembly GCF_000327345.1. Lineage (NCBI taxonomy): Eukaryota > Metazoa > Chordata > Mammalia > Chiroptera > Vespertilionidae > Myotis > Myotis davidii. The sequence continues at coordinate 484,156 of NW_006290772.1, forward strand.
ATCATCCCCTGGGTTCTGGGACCCCCAAATGGTTGGCCTACATAAGCAAGGGGAGGTTCTGCCTGACACAGTAAGGCCGCTAGGCCCACACAGACCCCAGCAGTATCCTCCATGAAGACAGTAAGGCTGGGCCCGTAGACTAATGCCAAGTGCAGGCTTGGGCCACAGCCTCAGCACAAACCACCCGGCGGCTCGAGGCCCCACGGATGATCTTGATTCCCTGCAGCTGCCCCACCCCCCAGAAGTGTTTCGGGCCTCAAGGTTCTCAGGGAACTCAGCCCAGCATGGCTAGCTGCCCCTTGGGGGATAGGAGGAGGGAACGGGATGGGAAGGGAAGTGTGAATTCCCACAGTGCTGTGGTGATCAGGAACTCAGAAAGCCCAGAGTACAGGCCTCTCTCCTTGCTGGCCATGACTTTGAGCATGCTACCTGACCTCTCTAAGGCAAGGTTTTGACAAAAAAAGGTGTCAGGAATTTATTTTATTATTTTTTAATCCTCACCTAAGGATATGTTTTTATTTATTTTAGAGGAAGGGAGAGGGAGAGAGAAAACAAAACAAAACATCAATTTGAGAGAGAAACATCAATTGGTTGCCTCCTATATGCACCCTGAACAACCAGGGATCAAACCCACAACCTGGGTATGTGCCCTGACCGGGAATCAAACCCACAACCTTTTGATGTATGGGCTGATGCTCCAACCAAGCTATTCTGGCAGGGCAGGTGCTGTGGATTTAAATGAGATAGTAGTAAATGTTAGGGCTCAATGTGGGCCTCACTCACAGCAGCAATGAATAAATAAATCAAGCATTGCTAGTCACGCTTGCTGCACCTGCTGACAGATGTGGAGGCAGATGGAAGTCAGGGGGCCCTCGGCCCAGCCACACTGCCTCTCAAAATAGGGCCAGCCCCGGTGAGGAAGCTTGGCCACCTGTCCTAAAGCTGAACCAAGGACAAGCCAGGCAATGTTCCTCAGAAAGACGCTTCTGCCCAGCCAGCATGGTTCAGTGGTTGAGCGTCGACCTGTGAATCAGGAGGTCACGGTTCGATTCTCGGTCAGGACATATGCCCGGTGTGTGGGCTCCATCCCCAGTGGAGGCGTGCAGGAGGCAGCTGATCAATGATTCTCATCACTGACGTTCCTCTCTCTCCCCCTCTCCCTTCCTCTCTGAAATCAATAAAAACATATATATTTTTTTAAAAGATGCTTCTGGGTGTGTGTTGGGCGGGGGAGGGGGCAATCCGGTGCTGCATTAAGCCCACACCCCCCAGCGGCGTGCTCGGGAATGCCAGGGGATTCAGATGTCTGCAGTGCCAGGGTGGGTCAGAGCAGGGGTCCAGTGGGCACACAGGGAAGCAAAGCCAGGCCCCTCGCCTGGCCTAGCAGCCACAGTAAGTTAGGAGGAAAATGCTGAGCCCACTGGCCTGAAGCGAGCACCCTGAGGATCAGACAGGCACCACAAAGTTCGACTGTCACTCTCCATCTGGTACCTGTCTGACTTTGTCCAAGTAGTTATGGTAAGAGATCAATGCTGTCAGCACAGGAACCACAGCCAGATGTAGGTCAGTTCTGGAGAACCCTTCTGGGGTGCCTCGAAGTCGTTCGAGGGTCTTGGGACCTGAAAGCTAACAGACAAACGCCAGATGTGAAGCCGTGCCCGGTGGCTAAGTCAACTGTCGGGCGGCCAGAAGTCCCTGGGAACATTGGCCCAGGGGGAGGAGGGTCGAAAGCCCAGGGCCTTCCTACTTCCTTTTCCGGCCAAAGGTCTGCCTTTCAGGGAGAGACAGGAAATGTGCCTGATGTCCCCGTCACAGGAGCCCCGGTGAGGAAGAGACCTCACACTCAGTACCCTGAGTTCTAGCTCTGCATTGGGGACCTCCCGTTTTCTGCCCCATAAGCTGGAAAGAAGGGCAGGTCCTGGAAGCATGGTCTGTACTCTAGACAGAGATCACCAGGCCTCCCAGGGCTTGAAGCCTTTTGGAGAGAGAGGAACTATGCTGCAGCACCACCACCAGTGGCGCAGGAACCCCTCAGTGAGTGACACAGGAAGCAGCATGTTACCATGGAGCACAGAGCAGAAGACAGCTGGTCAACGCTGCACGGAGAGGTGAAAATGAGGACCTTGTAACGCAGCGACTCAGGCAGCTTGCTGAGCACAAGCTTCAGCACCTTCCAGTCAGTCTCCTGCAGGAAGAGGGGTCAGTCAGGGGGAGGTCTGCACCCTGGAGAGGGGAGATGGAATTTCCAAGTTTGAATCTCTAGGCCAGCAGTTCTCAACCTGTGGGTCGCGACCCCTTTGGCGGTCGAATGACCCTTTCACAGGGGTCGCCTGAGACCATCCTGCATATCAGATATTTACATTACGATTCATAACAGTAGCAACACTACAGTTAGGAAGTAGCAACGAAAATAATTTTATGGTTGGGTCACAACATGAGGAACTGTATTTAAAGGGCCAGAGGTTGAGAACCACTGCTCTAGTTGGAGTTGAATAGCTGGTGGGGATGGGGTGTGTGGACCCTCCTCTTCTGTTTTCCACGCTTCTGGGCAGGGCAACAGCTGCCCTTCCCTTTGCCAGGCCGAGTGAAGGCCCAGTGCGGAGCCATCACTGCCTCTCTCTTCTTAGCTGGATCTGGAACTTCCACCCACCTGGCTCCATCCTTCCCGTTTGCCCAACAGACCATGGGACTGCCTGCCTACTGCACTGAACCTCAGGGGCCCTCACTGATGCCCACTCAGCACGACAGATAAGGTGCTAGTACAGCAGGAAAAGCTATTACACCAGCCCCAAGGGAGCAGCAGCAAGCATCCTCTACAACCACGAGCCCAGGTAACTAACTGTTGCAGGACTGAAGTCAACCCAGGGCCACAACAATGGGGAGGACAAAGTCACGGCACCACCAGACCCATTTGGTGGCCCCCCAACCTCCATTAGAAGTGACCCTGCCATGAGCTACACCAACCGCCACCAGTCCTGAAAGCCTTCCTCAGACCCCATCTGTGATACGGAGGCCTTGAGAGTCACAGGAAATCGCTGACGGTGCCCTCCGCTGTAGGCCTCAGGAGCTCCCCTAGCCCGTTACAGGCTGTGCTGCCTCACCCTGCCCCGGCACACTGCTGTCCACTTCTTTCTAGCTGTCCTGTCAGGAAATGGGCCTAAACTCTTCTGCCTCCCCATCTCCACCCAGCTACACCTCTGCTAACAAAGCTGCACCTACCCTACTTCAAAGCTTGCTTCCTCCTGCCCCTGGGACCTTCCCCGTCTTTCAAAACTGCCTACTTGCCCCTCCAGGTGTCCCAAGCAGATGTGGCCGCATTCCCTTGCCGTCCCACAGGCAATCTAATCCGGAGGCCGGCCCTGCTCCATGACTCCAGCTGTCTGTCTCGACACCTTAGTCTTGCACCAAAACCATCTCCTGGAGGCAGGAACATCTCCACACCCAGCTCTGCACACAGCAGGTGCTCAGCACATCGCTACAGAACTGTGCAACCTCAGGACAGACAGCTGAAAACCAGCAGCAAACCTCCCACAGTCACTGATACAGGAAAAGGGGCTGTATGACACTCTGGGCAGCACCAGTCATTGCTGTCTGCCATTAGGGAGATCAAGGGACCAGCCAGCTCACCTGCTTCAAACACTGCAGGAGGACACCGAAGACCAGGGAGTAGGGCAGAGAGCCAAGCCGTACGGCGGGGCCTGCAGATGCTGGGCCAGACAGCCCAGTGGGAGGGGACAGGGGGCCACTGGCCTTCTTCTCAGAGCCTCTCTCTACCTCCCTGTGGAAGCAAACGGGGAAAGCACTGAGGCCGAAGCCCCCGATCCGTAGGGTAAGAAGACCCACTGGGCCCCTCAGACACAGGGCAATCCTTGGGGTGAAGAGCAGCTAGCTCCACCAACCTGCCCCGTAACCTTAACGCCATGACACGGGGAAACGGGTCTGACAGCGGCAGAGGGAAGAGGTCAGCCACACGTACATGTAGTCACAGAGGCAGTAGGGGCTGA
>NW_006290772.1:488195-515571 GCF_000327345.1 Myotis davidii
GTGGGCAGGCAGGCGATGCAGAGAGTCGGCCCGCAGCAGCAGCAGGAAGTCGAAGGCCTGCAGGGAATAGAAAGCGCCATCCACAGAGCAGGACCATACCGGACCCACGCCCTCAGACCCACACGTTTCTCAGGAAAGGCTGCTTCCACTAACAGCAAACACACCCCAACTTCTCCACGCAGACACTGGCAGGTGGTGAGCTGCAGCATTCACGGCCCTCTCCCTCAGAGCCCAAGGGCTCTGTGACAGTCCCATAGCAGATGGCAATGCTGTGGCCTCTCACACCATAGGTCCCACCCCCAGGACAAAGGAAAGGGATGCCCTTCCTGCTGGCTGGACAGCACTGCACCAGGCCTGAAGTGCCGGAGAGCAGACCTCTACTCAGGACGCTGTCACTTCCTCCAGTGAATGAAGGCTCACTTCACTGGGCTCCCTTCAGGGCTCCCCATCAGGGAGATGCTCTGGGCAGGGCCGGGCTTCTGTCCCAGTGACCTCGGCTCAGCCTGGTGCCAGCATGCACAGTGGAAGCTCAAGGCAGCTTGTCCTGCCAAGCCCCCAACCCCACACAGCCACACGCTCTGCTGTAGGTTGCCGACAGACTGAAGCGCTAGGAATGGAACACATGTCACCCTGTAAGGTGGTGTGACCCTTTCTGTGTCCCCCTCCCGGGCCACTGTGTGACTCCGAATGATATGCTACAGGCTCTCAGGCTGCAGGCAAAGAGAAGGGCAGCAGGTGCCGCAGCTGGTATTAGCGGAGGGAACAGTCTGCTGAAACCCTCCCCCTCCCCGGGACACCTGCCACCAAGTCCCCTGTTTGAGGTCCCTATGCCACCAACACTGAGGCGGCTGCTGGGCCCCCCAGGAATCTACCTCAGGCCAGCCCAGCAGGCCCATCCTACCTGCAGCCGGATGCTGCTGGCAATGGGCAGGGTATAGCTGTGCTTATAGTGGAGCTGGATGTGACTGACGAGCATCTCGTACACACGCATAGCGTGGCTGGCAGGCAAGGTATACAGCTTGGTCTGCAGAGAAAGTAAGCTGGTCATCAGGAGGGCAAGAGGCCACAATGCAGCCAGGGAGCTGGCACCCTGGCACCCAGGAGGAGAGAAACCAGAACAAGCTTTAGAGGCAACTGGGTAGCATCTACCATTTAAAATGCATGAACACTTCCAAGTCTCCAGGACTTTGTCCCTTAGACATCCCCACACGCAGGCTCGCAGTAATAGCAAATATCAGAGCCAGCCTCGTCCCTATCATCACAGGGAATCAGTTACTACATCAGGAAAGTCCATCCAGCAGAGCACCATACAGCCGGGTGTGAGAGGAGACCCTGGGCGGACAGAGCACACTCAACACCACACGGCAGAGGAGGATAAACCAGGGCAGGAGAAGCTCGCAGGGTGCTCTGTGAGGGGTATAGGGTGTCTTTTTATTTTATTTTTTTTAATTGAGTTCAGAGGAAGGGAGGATAGAAACATCAATGATAAGAGAGAATCACTGATCAGCTGCCTCCTGCACACCTACTGGCGAATCAAGCCCACAACCCAGGTATGTGCCCTGACTAGGAATTGAACTGGTGATCTCTTGGTTCATAGGTCATAGGAGCCACATCAGTCGGGCATAGGTGTCTTTTGAAGTGATAAAGATGTTCTAAAAGTGTCTGCAGTGATGGCTACACAACTCTATGAATACACTGAAAACCACTGAATCATACACTTTAAACAGGTGAATTGTATGGTATGTAAATCATATCTCAATAAAGCTGTTAATAAAGTCAAACAGCCTTGGGGACAAATGGATGGCAGCCCTCCCCTCCTCAACTGCTGGGAGAGCTGAGGGGAGAGTTGAGGGCATTGTTGGGCAATGACTCAGGAATGGCTCTGCACAGTATGGCCCTGACCAGGCTGCGTCCACCCCTCTCCCTGCTGTGACAAGTCAGAATCACACCCAGGCTGCCCTCTTTGACCCCCATGGAGTGCCCAGTTCTCCCAGGAGATGTGTCCCCTAAAGATCAGCACTCTAACAGACACAGCTGGTCATCACACCCCCTCCCAGAAGAGCGGAGGCCCACCTGAAGGATGACCAGGAGCCCCAGGACAGCAGTCTTCACGTCCTCCAAGGAGGCAGAGTATGCCGCCATGTCTCTTTCCTCCAGCTCTGGGGGCGGAGAGAGGGAGCGGGCAATCACCTTTGGAGAGAAGATCTGTATTTAAATCCCGGATCCAGGCTCCCAGAAGGAGCACCCATGAGATTCCGAACTTTCCTGCAGCATGTACTTTCTCCTTTATTTCTCAAAAGGAGAGATGCACTCTATGCACCTGAGGCATCATTCAGACACTGTGCTGCCTTTCCAAATTAAAAGAAAAGGATGCTGGCTGTGTAGGCAGACCATGGCCAAGCCCCACCCCAGCTGACTTGGGCTACCACCACAGCCGCTTCCCAGGCCCCGGGCAGCAGGACATTGCTGAGCGCCCAGCACTGCTGGGAGGGAGCCCTGCCTCTGAGAGACCCAGCCAGTCATTCTGCAGAGGATGGGGAGAGAGTCCAGAGCATGCTGCTGCATGCAGGGCTTTGCCCCAAACAGGAGGGGTCCTTCTAGCAGCCCAGGGACCCGGAGCCCCCGGAGCTCTCACTTTCTCAATGATGTCCAGCAGGCTGTTGAAGTGGTGGGTGTGGCAGCCTTCGGCCAGGTCCACCAGCAACTGGGTGGCCAACTTCCGGACCTGGTGATCTCTGTCCTCAGGGATGTGGGAGAGCTGTGAGATGACCACCGTGTTGATCAGCTCCTCCTACAGCAAGCACAGTGGAGTGAGGGGAGCTGCCGGCGACAGAGGCTGGAAAGCAGCCAAGGCACCACTCCAAATGGGAAAACGCATGGCAGGGATGTGTCAGCGCCTAAGAGGCCAGAGTCCCTCCCAGGGTGCTCTGCCTGGCCTCTCAGTTCAGGAGAACAGCAAGACTGACCCTGATGTGAGGGATCCGAGAACCCAGAGCGGCTTCCTAGAAGAGCGGCACTGAGCTGGGCTCTGAAGGAGGGTGGAATGCCAAGACACAGAGACTCAGGGAAAGGGAAGGCTGAGAGGGCAGGAGGAACACCGGGAGTGCCAGGTGCGCTGAAAAGCAAGGGAAGCACAGAGCCTGAGGTGCCTCTGCTGGAGGAAAGAGAATGGCGGGCAGGCTCAGCCACAAACCCAGTGAAAGATGGGCTGGAGGGAGGAAACGCAGTAGAGACAGGCAGGGCCTGGCACTACCCCAGCAGCTAGTGGTCGGCCTGGATCCAGAGGGTGAGTGTGATTACAAAGACAAAAAGAAAGAAAACATCCCCATGCAAGACTCTGCAAAAATTCATAACAGGACAGGAACTGTGCCCTCCTGGCTGCTCAGCCACACCTCTGAGCCCAGCACAGGCCTTGCAGAGGACACCATGGAATATATGGATGGATGGATGGGTAAACCAACAAGGGAGAAACAGACAAAGCCTATTGAGAAAACCTGCTACAAAGGAGTGTGTCAGATCCCAAGTCCCGGGCAGATCCCCGGAGGCTCTCAGTGCCCAGTGAGGGCCATGCAGGCCCTCTAGGGCCAGCCTCACCCTCAACCCTGATGCCCCAGGTGCCCCCGCCAGCCATGGGACACACACCTCATAGAACTGCCTGTTGATGAGCAGCACGAAGGACAGGACGTCCAGCACCTTGATGCGCACAGCACTGCGAGATTCACTCCTAGGGACGAAGGCACACCTCCTGGGGCCTGGTGGCAGCACCACTGCCAGTCTCACCCCCTGCACGCAGCCCTGCTAACACTGCATCCCAAACTCCAAGAGCTCCCTCAGGGACCTAGACCCCAGGCCCACCGCAGGAAACTAAGCCCTCCCACCCCAGCCTGGGTGGCAAGACTCTATTTCGCCCTGTGTGGGGCCCAGCTTGTCAACATCCAAGGAACTGGGGAACGAGACACAGAGCTTGGCCCTCAGAGAGGCATCTTTCTAGACAACCACTCCGCATGAAGAAGCAGAGGCCTCCAGAATTCTGCCCTACAGGAAAGCAACATTTTCCTGTTCATTGAGAATGATTACTTCCAAGAATCAGAAAGGAAAGCCCTCACTGGTGGTGTCCTAGACCCCAGCCCAGTGGTCGGCAAACTCATTAGTCAACAGAGCCAAATATCAACAGTACCACGATTGAAATTTCTTTTGAGGGCCAAATTTTTTAAACTTACACTATATAGGTAGGTACACTGTTATTAATTAGGGTACTCCTAAGGCTTAGGAAGAGCCACACTCAAGGGGCCAAAGAGCCGCCTGTGGCTCGTGAGCCGCAGTTTGCCGACCACTGCCCCAGCCCAAGGCATAGACACAGGGTCAGGTTCCAGGGCCCAAGAGGTCTCCAGAGTCTCCCTACCTGAAGAATTTCTCCATCAGTAACTGCAGGTTGTGAATCCAGCCAACCTTCGCTGGGTGGATGGACTGAGCCCTGTAGGTTATTAAGTTTAAGAGGGAGGACTCCTGTCAAAAGAAGAAAAACCTGTTGTGAACGAGCCACTTTCCTCTCCAGAGATTTTGTAACAAACACACCCTGTGCTAATGGCCCAGGAGAACAGTTTGCTCAGTGAGACCAGCCACTTCAAGGCCCCGGTGGGGAGCCTACAAGACAAAGCTTTACTGGCAGCAGCGAAAATTCATTTAAAAGCGCACGTAGAAGCCTTGGCATTAAGCTGAGCATTCCTGGCACGAGGACTGCCTACCGCCGAGAGCAGACATGCTGAGCAACAAGTCTCCGCGGCGCTGGCCAGCACCGTCCTCCGCACAGGTGGGAGGAAGCCGACAGTTGGGCTAGCGCTGTGCTCTGACCCACACACTGTTTTCTGACACCTTCACAGGCTCCCCCGCTGGAGAACAAGTCTCAGGAGAGCAGGAGCCTTTGTTTCAAACACAATTTCAAACCCACGCAGCCAGGGTTCCCGGAGCTGAGCAGAACCGCCCTCCCTAGGAGCCTGGTGGAACCACCCTCTTGCCTGAGCAGCAAAGGCCCCACCAGGTTTGCGAGAGGTGGTCTTACAGGTCTTTGGTCTGCACATCTCTCAATGAGCTCAAAGTATCTCTCCTGTGAGCCATGGAACTCGTTCTGATCACATAGCTCTTCCACTGTGGTCAGCAGGTCATGGACAATGGCTCTGAGCACTGGGCTCTCCAGGCTCTGCAACACAAAGGTGCAATTACACAGGAGTGACTTCTGGCTTCCCTCAAGGACTCAAAACCAGCTGCATCCAGATCCCCCTCATGCCCTTCCACTGGACAGGGGGAATGACCCCCATGGTGCTGGGACCCCTAAAGCAGCTGGGCTGTTCCTGCTCATTCACCAACCCCAGGGAGTCCTGGCTGTGCCCACACAGGGACCAGCTCCCAGTACTTCACACACCCCCAGGCTCAAACACCCTCTGAAGACCCCAGGGAACGGTCTCCAGCCTGTCACTCTGGGATGAAGCGCCAGCTGGTCAATGGACAATGAGGGATGAGAGTCCAATCCTTCCTCCCCCTGGCTGGCCACCTAAACACTGGTCCACGCCGAGTCCCCCAGAAGACCCAGCTCTGAGCCCTTGCTAGACAAGACTTTGTGATCTCTGTAGCCCCCACATCAGCATGTCCCCCTCCTGCTGTGGTCACACTGTCCATATTATACCAAGGTTATGGCTGGCTTTCTAGATGCTGAGGGAACTGTCTTCAGGGTCCACTTCCAGGCCATCAAGTTGACCCAATCCTGATCAATGCCAGCACTGCCCCCTGAACACCTGCTACATATTCCTGCTCCCAATGATGGAGCGCACTTGGAAAACCCAACTGTCTTCAGTGGATGGCAAGTTGACACCACTGAGAATCATCAGGGAACACACCAGGCAGGCTCAGAGGGAAGGGCTTATGAGAGCTATCCTTCAGGTGAGATGAGCCAGCCAGCCCCACAGGTCCAGGCCCTGGTCCCCAAGGAAGGGCCCTTGGGCCTGCTTGTCCATGGTCTTGGTCCTGTCTGTGCCCAGTCTCCTCACTGGCCTGACCTGAAGCTGCTGAAGCAGGCGCTCGATAATGTTCAGCAGAATGTCCCACGTCACAGCCTGGAGCTCCCTCTTGTACTTCTTGATGAGCCGGGTTATAGAGAGGACGATCTCATAGGACACCACCTCGTTTGGACAGGTCATGGCCTGGAACACAAGGCCCAGGGAGCAGGCGATGGTTAGCCACCTCCTGCTCACCCACAGGAAGCCCCCATCACGTCACCCTTGAAACCAGGCATAAGATGCCTGAGAGGAACACGCTCCCCACACTTATCCCAGGGGCCACCCAAGAATCACAGGAATCCAGAAGTGTTTTCTACACTGGCTCCAAAAGGCCTGACTCGGCTAAATTTCAGGGCCCTGACTTACTGGCCTAGAGGAGCCTGAAAGCTACCCTGATGCAAGCTAAGCCCAAAGGCCCCACACTCCACTGCCCAATGAGGTATGGGCAGGGCAGGAAAAACAGCCCATCAGGAGATTCGTTGTTGACCCTGTACACAACACAGCCCGTCTAAGCTGCCTTCCCTGTGCGAGATGAGGTTGGTACGATGGCCCAGCTCACCAGGGTGCTGTGATAACTACGTGAGAAACATACACAGAAAGTACTCCGAATACGACCAGGCACCATGGAAACAGAAGCCCCATCACTGGCCTCAATTCTAGAGCGAGCGATTTTACCAAATGAAATCCTCACCAGTTAGTGTCGCCATCCCTGGTGGAACCCTGAGCAGTTCTAATGATAATTTTCAAGATACGAAATTCTTCAGTCTGCAGGCCGACGCTCTATCCACTGAGCCAAACCAGTCAGGGCGAGATACGAAATTCTTAAGATACACGATTTGCTTGGGGAGGAGACTTTCAAACGGCCCGAAACCTCATTCCAGTTGCAAAGCAAGTGACTGGAATATCCCCACAGCCCCTACAGCAGAACCTTTCCAATGGGTCTGCTCTGGCCAGGCAGGAAACCGCTCCTGCGGCACAAAACGTGAGTTACCTCATAAAATGATGGCAGCACAGATGTCGGGGAGTTCTTGAGAGAATGGAGTCGGTGGGCTCCCCAGAGAGCCATGCCAACAAAGAACACAGCTCCTCTCAGCAGCGGGGCATCTTCCATGTAGGCTCTGAAAATGTTCCCAGAAAGACGAATGTGAGCAGAGCCTGGGCCAGCATCTGCCAGCTGCAGGGCCCAGGGTAGGCCCAGGGTGGGCCCAGGCTCCCTGTCGCCTCCCCAGAGGTCCCTGCACTTATGGGGCCGAAGAAAAGCTGGGCGAGGAGTGTTGGTCAGGGAACACAGAGGTCAGGGTCAACAGCAACCATCTGATTCATTCACACATTGCTCACCACGGAGCCATGCTAGATGCCAGGGCATGGAGGTGAAAGAGAGCTTACAGTCCAGGAGACAGATATGAACCAAAGAGCCACGTAAGGAAATGCCAAGTTGCTACCTCAAGTCACAGCTAAGAAGGAAAATCCCGGGATAGGTAAGCAATACCTGCTTGGGGTACTCAGGGAATCAACAATGGCACCTAGATGTCAAGGAGCACTCAGAGAAACTTAACCAAGGTGAAGGATATTCCAGCAAGAGCAAAGGACACGTGCAGAGGCCCATGACAAGACGGAGGGAGTGAGAGGCTATGGCTGGGGCAGGGCCTGACACCGGGCCTTGCTGCAGTGAGCTTCACAGGGTGACAGAGATCTGCGCTGGAAAAAGAACACGTGGCTGCCGTGTGGAGGAATGGACCTCAAAAGGCCAAGAGCGGGTAGAGCAGTCTATCGAGGAGATGAGAGCTGGGGGTGGAGTGGGGGCCCTCGGTGGACAGATGTAAGCCACCTCCAAGGGACAGAAGCAACAGGACTGATAATGGTTTGGCTGTGAGAGGTGAGGGCAAGGGCCTCAAAACAGGATCAAAGGTAGGCAGCCTCACTGGACAAGATCCAAATTCGGGAGGGAGATTTCGAGTTCGGTTTTGAACGTTCTGATTTTACCAGCAGAAGCTGAAGAGGAGAGCAGATCAGGAGCATGAAGATGTACGCTCTAGTTTTAGGGCAGCTTCTGGAGCAGTCACCCCAAAGGAACAGGAAACCTCCCCGTTAGCCTCTACCAGGCAAGAGCCAACACAGACAACTTCCTCACGAAGGCTCTGCAGCATCGGATCCAGCACTTGGCCCTCACCTTCTGCCCAGGCCTTCCCCACACTCACCTGTCCTCCATGATGCGGCACATGTTATAGATAGCACTGTGGCCCAGGTGGGTGCCCAGAAGGTTACGCATCAGCTGGGAAACAAAACACACCAGATCCCATTGGCAGATACAGGTCCCAGATACAAGTCCCAGGGCCCCAAACTCCGGCCAACCCTGCACAGCCACTGCTCCAACACCCTTCATGCCCAGCCATTTTCAACCATTTCTTCCCAAACACAGAGGCCACAGAGTTCCCAAAATGCCACCAAAACCCTGCCTCAGCTCAACCACCTTGGGAAAATGTCACTGGACTCCCCTCAACAGGCATTGTGTGGCCATTCCAAAAATCAGATGGCCATTCATTAAAGACTATATGGCCCTTGTCCTGCCCATGTGCCTGGCTTATAACTTCATCTAGGGAAGGACTCTCTAGGACAACAGTTCAGACCCCCACCTTCCAGCAAGGCTCACAGAGCTCCTTGACATTGATGGTGCGACAGAGAGTGACGATAAAGAGGGGGAGGCTCTCGGCTGGCAGGCAGTTGTAGCAGACCACGGCATCCAGCACCTGCAGAGACACCTGGTGGGGCGGGGAGAGGGGTCACACCAGCCCTGCCTCAACTCCTGCCCAGGGGGAGGCAACATCCCCAGCCTCCTTCCCACCCCCCTCTGGTCAGTGACTACTGCCCCTCCCCTCTGCCAAAGCAGCCTTCCTCAAACCACAAGAGCAGGTGTCTGGGGGCCCATCCTGAACGATGACCCCACAACAGAGGCCACCCAATACCCTTACTTACAGGGGAGTGTGAGGCTCAGAGAAGCCGAGCAGCTTGCCTGGAGCCACATGGTCAGTGAGGGGACTTAATCCCAGAGCCCACCCAGACTACCCAGAAGGAGGCTGAAAGAAACTGTCTCCGAGAGGGCAGCTACTGACCTCTATGTCCATGGAGGACACAGTCTGCACACACAGCAGGCAGATCATGCTGTTGGAGGAAGCGCACAGTCAACTGAAAGGTTATTTCCCAGAGGCTGCGTGGCTCCAATTCACTTTCTGGTGACGCCACAGAGGGGCTCCGCTCCCTAGGGCCCCACTCACCCACGACAGGCAGGTGGTCATGTTGCCCCTGCCCTCATGGATTTCGTAGAATATTCAGAAAAAATGACAACAAGTAAGTAAAACCAGGTAAAATTACATCCATTAAAAATAAAATACTAGGTCAAGCCTCAAAATATCAACTTAAGTAGAAGGTGGCTATGGCCGCTTCTAACTTCTCCATTTATCTGGTGGTTTCAACAGCTCTATTCACCCCAAGAGCTGAATTGAAGACCCAAGACAGTGGGACTAGGATCAGAGTAACGCTGTTAGAATTCTTTTCTTACTGGACCATTGATGCAATATATTCATCGAGGTAACAGCTGTTGAATTTGACCAGGTTCACAAGCACCAGGAGGAATTCTGAGGACAGGCCGACATCCATCCACTGCAGGACAAACTCAGCTGGGGAGAAGAGGAGAGCAATGGACTTCCTCCCACCTCCTGCCCAGGAAAACACATCCCATCCCACTCACGGCTGGGAACCCCATCAGCAGTCCCCATGCAATGACAGGCAGATCACGCATGCACAAAGTCGAGGGAGGCTCAGCTGGAGCCTGAGCAGGTCAGCATATCACAGACGCTGGAATTTAAATTCACCAACCCCAGCATGCACCGAGGGAGATCTGGGCTGAGAATCAATAGCAGTGCTTGTGCATCTGATGCTCAGAGACCTGGCCCCAACGCTCAGGGTGCCAGCGCCAGCAGGACACATGTTTAGGAGGCAGATTCCTGGCCCCCCATCCCCAGAAAGAATCTCTCAAAGGAGACACAGCAATGCTTGACGTTAGCCAAGTAAACTTAGACAGCAAACCTGACCATGACCCCCAGTCAGCACCTGGCCTGGAGGCAAACTAACAGCTGAGGCCCATTTCTGGGCAATACAACAGCAAGGAATTTAGTCCGATTTACTTCTTCCTCCTCCTTTCCCTCCTCCCCTGACCAGTGACATGAAATCTCAAGACTCACAGAAACCTCACACCATCAGGACAACAAGCAGAAAAGCCAGCAGAGGAGAGAGCTGGAGGTCAGACCCAGGGCACGAAGAGGGCAAGGAGGCAGACCCAGTGAGGCGGCCCCAGTCCCCCAGAAAGCTCAGGGCACTCTGGGTAAAACACAGTCTAATGCCCAGATCAGCATCCTGCACTTCCTACAGCAGCGCTCAGACCACCTCCTGCCTGCCTGAAAGGCACCGCTAAGCCACATTCCCCAGAAGTTCTGAGCCAGCAGGTCTGGAGGGAAGCCCAGGACTCTGCATTTTTAACAAGCTCCCCCAGGAGATTCGGTGGCTAACCCAGGTGTCCCGGGTAAGCAGAGCTGTGTGGTGCAGCGCTGTCTGCAGGCCATTCCTGCACACTGCAGCACTCCCGCAGGGCCCCAGTGGCTTCTACATCCCAGATTAAATTTGATCACCAAGGCCAGAGAAACCTCACACCCATTGTGGCACCCACCCAGCTCTTCTTCCAAGTAGGTAATGTGTCTCCCATTATCCGTAAGGGCCTTGAAAACTTCCAGTCTTTCGTGGAGGTCTTCGTTGGAGGGATAATCCTTGATGACCTTGAAGAAGAGGGCCCTGAGCACACCCAAGCGATCCCCCTGAAGACAAAACCACAAGGTCAGCAGTCCCGCTGGGATCCCTGGTCACCTGGGCTCTCTGAGCAGCTGGACGAAGTCCAGGAAGTGCAGCGGGCTCCAAAACTCCCAACTCTGGGCCCTTTTTCCTTCCCACAGGAACTGGCTATGAGGGTCAAACTGGGAACATCAGAGCAGCTCCGAGTAGGGAACCAGACGCACTGGTCATCAGCTGACCAGCATGTGTGAAGCACCCACTATGTATTTGGCTGTGGGCACAAGTGTGGGCACACAGTAGGGACAGTGCAGTTCCATACCCCCACCTCTACCACACTCAGAGCCCAGGGTGGACACATTTGTGCTCACAGGACAATGACAATGCTCTAACTGCACTGAGGGTGATGGGCCCTCTGGGGCAGGTGGGTGTGAAGGAGTAGAGGAAACAGAGGAGGGAGGAGCCTTCCAGGCAGCAATGGCAGAAAGTGGCCTGAGTGGCCCAGGAACAGCAGACCAGTGAGGCCAAAGCACAGTGAGTACGGGGGGCCCAGGGAGAGGCAACGAGGTCACCGAGTACAGTGGCTCACGCGTGCCACCAGGCACTGTTCTCCTCATTTTGCATAAACTGTCTCATTTACTCCCTAAATATTCCAGAGGAGGAAGGAGCCATGAGCATCCTCTTCATAGGTGAGATGGAGGCTCAGGGAGCTCCAGAGACTTGCCCAGCACCCCACAGATACAAGAGGCAATGCCAGGATGCCCACTACGGCCATCTAGCTACAGAGACCTTGGGAACTACAGGCCCTGGGCCTGGTGCCTTCATCAAAGAGAAGAATCCAAGTGGGACCAGCAGGAGCAGTCAGTGGGTGGCCCAATATCATCCCACACACCCATCCTAGCTCCACCTGGGCACAGACCCAACACCCCTTACCTGTCCCTGCACAATGGCCTTCAGGAGAGCCAGGACTGCGTGGCGGGCCTCTGGTGGCCGTTCCGGCTGCAGCAGGTCTGCAACTGCCTTCCAGAGTGCTTCCACTGCATGCTGCCTCCAGCAAAGAGAGGAAAGCGATTAGGGTGTGCGGGCGCCCTCAGCCGGAGAGCAAAGGGCAGAGCCGAACAACAGGGTCTTTTGACTTAGATCTTGTGTCATTAAAGCCCACATCTTGTATGCCTGTCACAGCCCACAGTGACCATGAGCCTGACAAGGGGAAGCTGCAAGCCACTTCAAAACCCTCACCAGTCCACAGGTTAGGGGAGGGAGAGAAGGGCAGGCGGGACAGAGAAAACGCCCAGGCTGCCTCCAGAGATCGCAGGGAGTCCACCTGAAAGCCTGCTCCGACTCTGGTGGGAAAAGACAGCAGGAGGCTCAGAACAAGAAGCACCACAGTGGCCCCTGGGCCTGTAGCCTGACACAGAAATCCACCCCCTGGCCTCCCTCTGCGTAAACACACCAGCCCAGCGATGGGCCACTCAGCACCAATTCCCTTCCCCGCCTCTGCTGCCTTGCTTGACCTGTCAGGAACTCTGTGCAAGCCTGGCCCGTGTGGCTCAGTGGTTGAGCACTGACCTATGAACCAGGAGATCACAGTCTGATACCCAGTCAAGCCACATGCCCTGGTTGCAGACTCGATCCCCAGTAGGGGGTGTGCAGGAGGTAGCCAATCAATGATTCTCGCTCGACCACTGATGTTTCTTTTCTCACTCCCCCTTTCCCTTCCTCTCTGAAATAAATTAAAAAAAAAAAAAAACCACAAAACTCTGTACAAGTTTCTGAAATTTGCCTCTAAATCCACCTAGTCCACCGGCAAACTCATTAGTCAACAGAGCCAAATCTCAACAGTACCACGATTGAAATTTCTTTTGAGAGCCAAATTTTTTAAACTTAAACTATATAGGTAGGTACATTGTTATTAATTAAGGTACTCCTAAGGCTTAGGAAGAGCCACACTCAAGGGGCCAAAGAGCCGCCTGTGGCTCACGAGCCGCAGTTTGCCGACCACGGACCTAGCCCATGGGAGACCTGGCTCCTGTTCCCTACAGCTACCCAGTAGCTCTCGTCACCGTCCCTTCTCTACATTAACCAGCCCAACTCTCCTCAACCAGGGTTTTCAGACGACTCACCCTTTCCTGAGCTCACTCCTTTTAGGAGTAGGACTAAAATGTCTTTTAGACGTTGTCTGACCAACTCAGGATACACTTGAACTTTCACCTCCTTTGCCCCATTCACAATATTCCTATTGATACAACAACCGAAGCCACAACAAAACGGACCTAGCCAGGTTTGGCTCAGTGACTACAGCGCCGGCCTGCGAGTTCGATTCCTGGTCAAGGGCACATACCTCAGTTACAGGCTCAATTCCCAGCCCAGGTCTGGGCGTGTGCAGGAGGCAACCAATCTTATCTGTCTGTCTCACATCAATGTTTCTATCTCTCCCCTGTCCTTCTACTCTCTCAAAAAAATCAATGGGAAAACAAAACAAAAATGGACGCTGAGTTTGTAGACTATCCCAGCCTCGGAGACCTATTCCCATGATAGCAGCTCAACCACATTTCACCTTTCTGTACCTACAAAGGTAAACTTATGAACACAAATGCCTATTTTCACTTAAAAAAATCTTTATTGTTGGAAGTATTACTGTTTTCACACTTATCCTCGGTAACGTGCAGCTTGCATGTTCAGACAGAGCTGCTGAGGGTGCGGTGGTCGCTCTCCCCCTTAGCAGATCTGAATCTGCGAGGTGTGAGGTCCACATCGCCCCCACTCACACCACATCGCCCCCACTCACACCAAGAGCTGGCTGAAATAAATATGCCTACGCCATGTCTGTAGGGCCACTTGATACCACCAACCACACTCCTCTCCCGAAAGGACAGACTGGTGGGCCTTGAATTGTTCTCTGTGAAACCCACACTCTTCCCCGACACGCCTCTATTTTTCCTTCCCCCGAGACTGTAAGAAGAGGACAAGTGAGGGCATTTCTGGAAACCACTACAAACCCTTTCTCCAATCTGCTGGGAAAGCCTTTAATGCCCTTGTTCTCCATCTCCACATAGGATTGGTCCCTCAGTGCTGTCTCAGGGCATTTCCGGAAGCTTCCCGGTCACTAAGATGAAGTAACCCGACTGAGACAGACTTACGTCTTCAAATTTTTTCGTTTTTGCGACTTCACAGATCTGCCCTATCACCCGAATGCGATTGTTGAGGCCACATTCAACACTCAGTTCCTGGAAAAAGGAAAAGAAGGAAAAGGGGCCGTGCTCAGGCAAAGGATCTAATGGCCACGCACAGACCACCCTAAGAACTGTACCCTATGTCCCACTCCAGAGACTTGCAGCAGACCTTTCTGAAATTAGGCATTACTCCATCTCAGTGGAGTGAAAACAGACTTTTTGTTTCCATCACTGCATTTTTTTATTGTGATAAATTCACATCGTATAAAACTCACCACTTTAAACTATACAATTAAGGCTCTGGTGGGATAGCCCAGTTGGTTAGAGCTTCATCCCAATATGCCAAGGTTGCAGGTTCGATCCCCGGTCAGGACACATATAAGAATTAACCAATGAATGCATGATTAAATAGAACAACAAATCAATGTTTCTTCCCTGCCCTTTATCAATAAAAAAGTTAAACCATACAATTCATTTTTTAGCATATTTGCAATGCTTGTAACCACTTCTACTAATTACAGAACATCTTCATTACTTCAAAAGGAAACCTCATACCCATTAGCAGTCACTCTCCATCCCTTTCTCCACCCAGGCCCTGACAAATGCTCACCGACTTTCTGTCTCTACGAGCTTGCCGATTCTTGATATTTCATATACACGAGTTACACATTATGTGAACCTTTAGGATTGGTTTAGCATGTTTTCAAGGTTCATCCATGTTGTAATTAACATGCATGAGCACTTTGTTCCTTTTTTGACATGCAATACTCCTTCGCATGGCTGTGTCACATGTTGTTTATACAGTTGGCCCTTGAACAATGCAGGGTTTGAGCTGTGGGGTCCACTTACACATGGATTTTTTAAAAACCTGGGTTTAAAGAGGCTTGACTTGTGGTGGTAAACATGCAATATACAGATGATGTATACAGAAATGTACACCTGAAACCTACATAATCTTATTGACCAATGTCACCCCAAAAAATTCTTTTAAAAAACACACAAAATTTGCATTTAAGTAGAGCTGTGCAGTTCAAATCTGTGTTATTCAAGGGGGTAACTCACCAGGTGATGAACATACGTTCTAGTTTCTGAATGGGATACTTTAAAAGTGCAAAAGCTGCCAAAACCGGTTTGGCTCAGTGGATAGAGCGTCGGCCTGCGGACTGAAGGGTCCCAGGTTCGATTCCGGTCAAGGGCATGTACTTGGGTTGCAGGCACGTCCCCGGTGGGAGATGTGCAGGAGGCAGCTGATCGATGTTTCTCTCTCATCGATGTTTCTAGCTCTCTATCTCTCTCCCTTCCTCTCTGTAAAAACTCAATAAAATATATTAAAAAAAAAAAAAAAAAGTGCAAAAGCTGCCTGACCGGTCTGGCTCAGTGGATAGAGTGTCGGCCTGCAGGCTGAAGGGTCCTGGGTTCGATTCCAGTCAAGGGCATGTACCTTGGTTGCGGGCACATCCCCAGTGGAGGGTGTGCAGGAGGCAGCTGATCAATGATTCTCTCTCATCATTGATGTTTCTATCTCTCTCTCCCTCTCCCTTCCTCTCTCTGAAACCAATAAAAAAAATTTTTAAATAAATAAGTTTTAAAAAAGTGCAAAAGCTAAGTCCTGGCTGGGTAGCTCAGATGGTCAGAGCATCATCCAGACATGCCACGCTTGTGGGTGCAATCCCCAGTCAGGGCACATACAAGCAGCAACCAATGAAGGCATAAATAAGTGGAACAACAAGTTGATGTTTCTCTCTCTCTCCCCTACACACATAGTTCCTCTCATTCTAAAATCAATAAGTGAAGGTTTTTCAAAAATAAAAATAACAAAAGTACAAAGACAACATTTATTTACGGACAAAGTATGGTGTCAGGAATGCAGGGAGATTCAAACAAAGACGAAAAATAAAGACTTCTCACCGGGAATCACAAATTACTAGTTTACACATGGTCATAACGCTAATCACCTGTGGAGATCAGGGCATTCAGGTCCCATATCATAAAACAGGTTTTCTTGAATTGACATGTGAATACTAACTCATGTGCTGAAACAAGTCCTCTGACTTCCTAAATCTCCAGGAAAAAAGACATGTAAGCCGCCCTGGTACTGGGGACAGCAGCCCCATACAGACGGTCACCAGCAACTCATCTCCCACAGAACCTGTCGACAGACCAAACCCAGCCTTCCTTGCACCTCCCCGGCGGCCAGCGGGGAAGACACGGGCAGCTCACTCACTCGCAGGATGTCCGCTGTGATGACAAACTCCGTCTGTTTGCCCTCTGCAGACCTGGGATTTGGTCTTGAAGTTCCCAGTCCCAACAGAATCTTGAACTTCTCCTTCAAGCCTGAATCTTTGCTTGTTGGCTTGGCCATGGTAGGCAGGCGCGCAACATGGGACTCTGTACGCGGGGGCAACAGGCAGAGAGCTCAGACACAACTGCACACACCTGCCCCTGCGGACCTACAGCCACCCGGGAACCCCAGAGCTCTGGCGGGCACCTTTCCTCCCACAGCCACACTGTCCCGGCCAGAAACAAACCTGGGAAGCGCCAGGCCGCCCGCCCCTTCGTGCATGGGGTGGGGAAGGGGTACTGGGAGTGAAGGCGGGCACCGCGGGTCCTAGGGAGCCCTGACGTTAGCCATCGCTCTCCCCTCCATGTAAAGGAGGACTCTCGGAGGGACGCGGGCAGCAGGAACCCCCTTTCACCCGCCAGGACTTCAAACCAAGGAGAGCTGGGAGCTCCATGGTCAGGCTAAGGGGGGCGCGGCCTAGACCCGGACCCGGGCCACTGCGGGGTTCGCCCCCGCCGCCTCATCACCGAGTAGGCCCGGCGCGGCCGCCTCCCCTCGGGGCCGGGCCACACCGCGGTCTGGGCGGGCATCAGTGGTCGGGGAACCTCGAGGCACTCACCCCGAGCCGCGCCCGCGGCGCGCGCGGCCGGGCGGTCCCAGCGCGGAGAAGGGAGCACACACCCCTGCCCCGACCTGCCGCCGGAAATGCGCACTGCGCAGCGGTCGGCTTCCGAGGCCGCCGCACGACTTGCTGGGAGTCGTAGTTCTAGGCTTCCCTCGGCCGAAAGAATGGGTGCGAGGCAAGTCACATGACAGTGCCGCGGGGGCCGCCGGGATGTGTAGTCCACAGGAGTTCGACATGAGCACCGCGGGCACGAGGATGGTGACCCGCAGCTGGAGCCGGGGTCCTGGGGTCGGACCGAGGGGGAGTGGGGAGGAGGCCGCGGCGCTACCGAGGGGAAAGTCGGCTGCAGGTAGCGCCAGGCCAGGGAAAGGCAGGAGGGGAGAGGGAGGGAACTGCAAGGGACTGAGGGCTGGGGTCCCGCGCCGCCCTGGAGGGCTCCAAGCTGCGCGGGCTGGGACCCGGAGGCAGCAAGCAAGTTCCTCGGCCCTACGCGCTGCTGGATTCCCACCTAGCGCCCTGTTCCCAGGAGTCAGGGGCTGGGTTCCAGGAGCTCACACTACCCCGACCCTCATCCTGAACAAGGACGTTCTCTGGGGTCTCAGCAGCCTGTCCTGGAATCTCCCACTTGCGCCGAGCTCTCTGTGAGGCAGATTGGCCCTGTTGTCATAGCTGCTTACCTCTCAGTGAAGTCGGGTGCCCAGGACACCCTTAGCCAGAAGTCCTCTCTCCTTGCTAGAGAGCGATGTCTGCAGGATTGGCCAGAAGGGGATTCCCATAGGCACCCAAGGACCCCAGGGGTAGTCCAGAAAAGGAGACCCACCAGACGCATAGCGGGAGGAACTGGGGCTAGAGGGATAGGCAGGTGACAAATCCAGCCAGGTAGGCAGGAGCTTTGATGCCAGGACACAGTTTAAGTTCATTGTGAGTACAAGGGAAAAACCAATGAGGACTTTTAAACAGGAAGTGACCCAATCCAATTTTGATCTGACAAAGTTCTCTCTGACAGTGTGGAGACTAGATTAAGAGGCATCATGGTAGAGCTGTTACCAGAGTTCTCATCTGTTAACTGGGACTTGGTCAGGGGGACAGTGGCACAAAGAAGACTGACCTGTCCCGGATGCGTGCTACAGAAGACAGAGCATACCCCGCTCCCCAGCAGTGGATGATGGGTGATGGGTGCTTGTCGAAAGAATGAATGATGAGAGATGAGAGAGCAATTAGGGCAACACCTTATCCTTACCTATGTCTCCCACTGAAGACTGAGTGACGTTTTTTTGCAGAAGGAAGGAAAAGCCACCATCCTGTGAAGCGTCAGCGGAAGACACAAAGCCTGAAAGTGGCCTATGAAGCCTCAGATGGTGAGAAAGGAGAGGGGATCAAGCCGCTCAAGGTGCCAAGCTGGGAGCCTCAGGACTGGCAGCAGCAGCTGGCAAACATCCGCACCATGAGGAGTGAGAAGGACGCACCTGTGGACCAGCTGGGGGCTGAGCACTGCTATGACCACAGTGTGCCCCCAAAGGTAGGGAGGGGCCCGATTGCCTGGTGACCCTCTTCGGAACAAGATGCTTGATTCCTTTCAGGCCTGACACCTGGCCGCTCTTAGCTGACACCGCCCTGAGAGGGTGCACACCTGGCACCCAGAGCAGTCACTGGGCAGCATTATTTGCTTCATTGTGGCCAATCAACAGGTCAGGGGTACCTGTGGCATGAGGCCTCGTGCTCTGCCTTCGGCCAGCACTGTGCTGAATCATCAGGGGCATTCAGTACATTTGCTGATAGAGAAAGAGATTTTTTGCACTTCTTTAGCCCGGAGCCTGGTCCTTTGATCAATGTGAATCTAATCCCAGTTCTTCCACTGGGTGACTTGGGCCTCGGTTTGCTTGTCTGCAAAATGGGTAGTAGCATCATTCACATAGCGATAACAATAACAGCCAATGGTGGCTGCACGGACATTGTGACAGGTACAAGTCTAAGTGTAGTGAAAATTCATTTAAGCTTCCCAGTGATTCTGAGAAGCAGGTGCTATTATTGTCCCCATGTTATAGATGAAAAGCAGGCCCAGACCAGATCCCACCACACACCTCCCCACACTGGCCAAGGTGGGTAGGAAGCTGACGTCCGGTCTGTTCCCACATGGGTAAAGGACTTGGCTAGAGCCTGGCCCACAGTGAGCACCCAGGCCCGACCATCTTTCTGGTCCCTGTCACTGTGAGCAGGTGCAGAGGTACCAGGTGCTGCTGTCACTGATGCTCTCCAGCCAGACCAAAGACCAGGTGACAGCGGGTGCCATGGAGCGGCTGCGGGCCCGGGGCCTAACGGTGGATAATATCCTGAAGACAGATGACAGCACACTGGGCGCACTCATCTACCCCGTGGGCTTCTGGAGGGTGAGCCCAGCCTGTGGCAACGAGGGCCAGGGTTGCCACTGGCCTGGAAAAGACATCGGGTCGCTGAGGGCGGCTGTGGGGGTGGCAGGAGGCTGGGTTGGACATTTCTGGCCACAGGGGCCTGGATATGAGTTCTCACTAGAGTCCCCCACCCCTCTGAGCTGTCCACAGGGGGCCAGGCAGTGGGGCCTCAAGCCCAGGCCTTGGAACTCCTTGGCCTTTCCTGTTTGCAGCCCACCCCTTCCTTCCTCCACCTCCCCACCCAGCTGCCTGGCCCTTCCCTTTCTCACTGAAGCTGCCCGTCCACCTTTCCCTTTGTTTACTCCGGGCGTCCCTGGAGCGTGTCACGCCCTCCCCTCCGGAGCCCAAGAGGCCACGGCACAGGGTGGCCAGTAGGCAGACCTATTGAAGGTGTCCAGGCGGGTGTGGCTACTTCTCTGGGCACCGGTGCGGGTTGCAGTGTGTCAGACGGGTTTTAAATAGCCCCATCTGCTCAGGCACAGGATGGGAACCGCCCAGCTGGCCTGCTGGCTGGCAGGGAACCCCAGACTCCAGCCTTCCTTCCTGCAGGTCCAGGTGCTGCTGAATCCAGCTCCTGGCATGGCCGGCCCTGCTTAGCCTGCCTGGCCTCTGGGGGTGATGATGGGGGAAGGGGGAGCACAAGCTGGACCCCCAAGACATGCCATTGGCCCAAACAGGTGGAAGGCAGGGGTCCAGGCATGCATTGGGCTTCCCTCAGGCTGCCTGTTTCCCTTGGTTCATTCCTACCTCCTAGGACCGTGGTCGGCAAACTGCGGCTTGCGAGCCACAGGCGGCTCTTTGGCCCCTTGAGTGTGGCTCTTCCTAAGCCTTAGGAGTACCCTAATTAAGTTAACAACAATGTACCTACCTATATAGTTTAAGTTTAAAAAATTTGGCTCTCAAAAGAAATTTCAACTGTTGTACTGTTGACATTTGGCTCTGTTGACTGATGAGTTTGTCCTAGGGGGACAGGAGCAAACAGGTGCCTCTGAGTGTGTCCTGGGTCGCTTTGGTCACCTGTGCTTCTTCCTCGGGCCTTGTCCTCCCAGGTTGGACTCCACTCCCACCTCCAGCACTTGACACACAACCCCCCCCCACCCCCATTTTTCAGAGCAAGGTGAAGTACATCAAGCAGACCAGTGCCATCCTGCAGCAGAACTATGATGGGGACATCCCAGCTTCTGTGACAGAGCTGATGGCACTGCCAGGCGTTGGGCCCAAAATGGCGCACTTGGCCATGGCTGTGGCCTGGGGTACTGTGTCAGGCATTGGTGAGTGGCATGTGCCCATGAGGAGGGTGGGGCCGGCTCTGAGCTTGCTGACTGCTGTCAGGGTTCCCCACATCCTCTGACCTGTAACCCCAATTCAGGTCTCCTCATCCACAGCTCAGCCCAAAGGGTCAGAAAGATACTCCCAGCACTGAGCTAGGCCTGTCCTGCCCTGAGATGAGCACCTACTGTGTGCTGGGCTCTGGGGATGGACTCGGTGTCGGTGGAAGTGATAACTCATCCAAGAGCTGAAGGGTAAGGCGGGGCCAAGAGGAGGAACAATGTTCCAGGCAGAAGAACAGCATCTGCAAAGCCGTGAGGCGGGGGAGAGGGCCAGAAGCAGGAGGCTCTGGATGCGTGTGGGCAGATTAGGGTGATGTTGTGAAGACGGGGAACCCAAGGAGAGGAGGAATGGGCTGGGGGGATGGGGAGGAGGACTGGGAGTGGGGGAGCCTCTTCCCGGAATCCCTTTCCTGGGTCCAGGCCTAGCAGCCTGGCATCGGAGGATCTCTGGGTGGAGACAGGATCTGGGTCAGGGTGCAGCGGCTGCTTCCTAAGGTCTTTGCCCAGAGAGCTGGGGCTTCTGAGGCCCCCGCAGCAGCCCAGCCAGCCCAGAAACCCAGGCTTGACCCGTAACCTCTCTGTACTCCCCGAACCCAGTGCCTCTCTGGGACTCCTGCAGGCGGGGCTGGGAAGGGGTGGGAATCCCCTCAGCTTCCACAGCTTGTGTAGCCTGCCCCCTGGGGTGGGGCCCTTTCCCAGCACTGCCCAGGAGTAGAAAGGCAGCCCCGAGAGCCAGAACGGGGCCAAGGAGGGGCCAGGGCAGAGCCTGCCCCTAGGGCTCCTGTAGAGGCCAGCCTCTCAGCAAATACTCAGCTTATCTGGGCAGCTGTCCTCAGCTGCTCTTTCCCGGGAGTGGTCAGGCCGGTCTGAGTGAAGGGCCCCTGCCCACCGCCCTACCCCGGGTGTCAGAATGTCACCCTTTCTGGTTGCCTGTGGGCCCGGTCAGCCGTAGGGAAACCCTGGGGAGGGCAGGCTTTGCCTCCCAGGGGCTTCCCCAGGAGAAACTCCCTCGTGAGAAAGCTGATCCCAGCTCTGCCTCCCCACCTGGGTGGCCTTGGGCAAGGCACTTGGCCTCTCTGAGCTTTGGCCACAAAGCAGGGGACACGGTGGTTGCCCTCCTGGCCCAGCCCACAGGAGGTTCACACAGTGTGGTGTGACCCTAGGTTGGGCCTCAGGGAGCACAGTCACCTCCATGTGACAGAAGAGGAAACTGAGGCAGGGGATCCAAGGGTGCAACCCTCCACCTGGGCTTGTTAGCAGCAGGAGAGAAAGCGGATGCAGGGACTGGCTTTCTCTTTGACAGTGAGGAGAGAGATTGCAGATAGCGGGGCAAGGAGGCCTGGGTGACTGGGTGCCCAGGATGGGCCCTGGGGTGGCTGTAAAGGGGAGCAGGGGCTGCAGCTGGCCTGGCTGTGCTGCCCACTCTGTTCCTTACAAGTGCTGGCTCTGCGGGCAACAGCCTCCTGCTGGCACCCTCAGCCCGTGGCTGGGCCAAGAGGCACTGTTCCCTGCACCCCAAGTGAGGGCTCAAGTCCTCTGGTTCCTGCCTACAGCCCCTGCCCAGCAGTATGGTGGCCTGGTGACCCACTCTCATGTCTGGCTCGTACTGTGCAGTTAGGGGCCCTCAGAGCTCTGTGTGGGAAGCCAGGGCGACTCACCAACCTGGGCTAATGGGTGGGACCATGGGCAAGAACGGGGTGTCTGGGCCTGCCCCACACTCACCCCACCCTGTCTCCAAGCAGCAGTGGACACACATGTGCACAGAATTGCCAACCGACTCAGGTGGACCAAGAAGGTGACCAAGTCGCCGGAGGAGACCCGTGCAGCCCTGGAGGACTGGCTGCCCAGGTGCCGCAACAGGGCAGGATGGGCTCCCCTTCCACCTTCCCTCCTTCCCTCTCTCTCTCTGCATTAACCCACTCCCACCCCACAGGGACCTGTGGAGTGAGATTAATGGACTGTTGGTGGGCTTCGGCCAGCAGATCTGTCTGCCTGTCCGCCCTCGATGCCAGACCTGCCTCAACCAGGCCCTGTGCCCAGCTGCACAGGGACTCTGAAGGCCCTGTGCCCAGCTGCACGGGACTCTGAAGACCCTGTCTTCTGCGACTGGGTTGGGGAGCTGCAGCCTGTTCATAATAAAGTTTGGGGTTTTGCAACAGTTGGGATCTGTCTGATTTCTACCCTGGGGAGGCCAGCATGTGGACGTGACAATCTGGGCTGTGTACGTGGGGGGTGGGTGTAGGAGCCCAGATTGAAGAGATGGATCATGGGAGCCAGCTGGAGCCAGCTGTTGAGAAGCCTGCTGGTGACGCTGGAGGCCTGGGCTTCCTCCCTCCCTCAGCAGCTGGCTGAGGGCCCAGAAACACCCCTCCCCTGAACTTGTGCACCCTGAGAGCCTGCCACTGCCAGGAGGCCCTACCCGCCGTGCTTACAGAGCCACCTGGCCTCCCAAAGCACACCAGGAAGCCCAGGCCGGGTGCCACAGGCCTGAGGCCTGACCTTTGTACCTGCTGGGGGGCGGGGGGCGGGGGCTATATGAAGGCAGAGGGTGCCCATGGGATGCCAGGGGCCCAGAAAGCTTCACAGGGGAGGTGTTGGCAAGGCAGCTGGACCTCACCAGGCAGAGGAGGTGAGCAAGGGCCTCGGGGTGAGAGGAGGGCAGGACTCCAAGAGCAGGGATCCCAAGTAGTCTGGAGAGGGCAGATGGAGAGGCCGGAGGACCTGAGAAGTGTTGGGACTTGGCTGCCAGATGGATGGATTCGGGGAGGTGGGGGTTTAAGAACGATACTTGGCGGCCCGCAGACCAACGCGTCATGGGTTCGATTCCCAGTCAAGGCCATCTACCTCCGTGGCAGGTTCCCCAGCCCAGCAGGGTCCTGTGCAGGAGGCAACCAATGGATGTGTCTCTCTCCCCGTCCTCCCTCCCTTCTACTCTAGAAGTCAATGGAAAAAATATCCTCGGATAAGGATTAAAAAAAAAAAAAAGAAATGAGACCTGTTTCCAGCAACTGAGATTTGGGGATGGGACTGCTAAGCTGCTACCTTCCGGCCTGGACCACCATTCCCCCATCCCCTGAGGAAGGACAGAGGCAGCCAGGGGTGTGAGGACGGCCTGTTTATTCCAAGGGCGCAGATGCGCTATGGCTTACAGGGCAGACGGCAATGTCGGTGGGTTTCAGGGCAGAGTCTGTGGGGTCTACTGGGGGAGGGCGCCAGGCAGGGCCCAAGCCTGAAGCCGGGAGGCCCTCCTGGGGCAGGCTCTCTCACACAGCCACCCCCCCCCCCGCCCCAAACCGGGGGCTGTGGCAAAGAAACAAGGGGCCTGTCCAGAGGCTGCCCTCTTCAGGAGCAGGGGCCTCCATCCTCCGGCCCCTCCGAGAGCCCAGACCCCTGGTGCGGTGGGGACATGGGGGGCCTGGCCTAGCGAGCCCCCACACCAGGGAAGGCAACGAGGAGGCTGAGGGGAAGCTTCTGTAGCCACATCTGGCCTCCCAGCCTCACCTGAAGCCCCCCAAATCGCCTGCCCGCTGCCTCTGTCCCAGGCAGTTCCTGGGACTCCCACCGGCATGGCTGCTGCCAAGAAGGAAGGGGTGGGGAGGAAATGGTTTGTAGAGAAAGGTTTGTTTTATTGCAATTATTTAGAGAACATGTCCTGGCGGGGGCGGGGCTCTGGTATTAAGTGAAAACATGTGTGGAGCTGGAGCTCTTTTTGGAAAAAAAAAAAAGAAGCAAAACCACAAACTCCTTAAGTCAGCAGGCCCACGCAGAGCAGCAAAGGCCCGGCCCCCAGGGTCACCGCTGCCCCTCCCTCTCCCCAGTGTTGCTGCCACGTTCCCCCAGCACCCACGGGAACGGTAGGGGGATCAGGACAGGGACTCACTGGGATGTGGGTTGGTTCCTGGGTGGCGGTGGGGCCACCACGCTCCTGGGGGTGAGGATGCACCTGCTCCAGTCCACTGAGGCTTGGGGAGCTCTGGTCTGGGCCCGAGGAGGGAGGCCCCAAGTCCGTGCGGGGAGAAGGCCCGGGTCCAGCACAGGCAGCGAGGGGTTCAGAAGTTGCTGAAGATCTCACGCTTCTGGTTCCAGTCCATCTGCGGGGCCCGCTTGTTGACCCTGGTGGCCTTCGCCTTCTCCTTGGCCTCAGCCGCCGTGGGGCTCAGGTGGAGGCCACTCTCCTGAAAGGGGTCGTGCTTCCAGGTGCTGCGGTCCTGGGGGCGGACAGGGAGCCAGCGTGAGCCCAGGACCCAAGCCCCCAAACTGATAAATAACCCTTTCCAGGGCGCTCACACCAGAGGCCACCTGGTGGGGCCGAGGCAGCGAGCCCAGGAGGGCTTCCTGGAGGCAGTGGCCCCACTGCCCAGGTAGAAAGCTCCATAAACACCCACCCCAAAGGCCTCTCTGGCCCCCTCCCAGAGTGTAAGTGCAGCAGAGGAAGTGGATGGACATTTGCTACCTCATGGTCCTTGTCTAAGCCAGGCAGATCACTTCGGGATGAACACGCTGAGCCACCATTGAGCTGGGAAACCAAGGCCAAGGTGTAGGAGCTTCAGCGGCCCTGCCCTGTCCTGTCACTATGTTCGCACACGCACATACACGTATACCCGCACACACAGAGCTGCATTTGTTCCTCCCTTCAGCAGTGGACACCGAGCCTCTACCATGCTCCAGGCCCAGTGTAGGCAGGACACTGGCCACTAAACAGTGAGCAGGCAGGTGGCCCGGCCCTGGCCAATTCACAATGGGGAGGAGCCATTTCGATGCATGAATCACCCACATGCGTGTCACCTGGGGCAAAGCCAGGGCCAGCTTCCTGAGGACAGACGGACACTCCAGGTACCCAGACAGGGCTGGGCAGAGGGAACAGCCAGGGCAGTAGCCGGGGCCGGAGTGCCGGGTGGGGCAGGGGTGTGGCTGACCCAGGACAGGATCCACAGCGGGCATTAAAGCTGGGAGTGTCAGGCCAGATTGGGTGTCACAACCTCAAATAGACAAGGACAAATGGGGTGGGGGTGCTCTGTCAGGCTTAGGGACCCCTAGAGGTGCCACTCCAGTCTCCTGGACCCACCCTGTCCACCTCCACCCATCCTCTCACCTGGGCAGGGCTGGTCCCATTGGTGACCGGTGATGGCAGTGGACCTGTGGGGACAGTGTGTCAAGGGCTGCCCAGCCCCCACGCTCCACCCCCACCCGAGACCCCCAGGGCAGCAGCCCACCTTCCACATGCTCCTCGGTGGGTGTGACCCGCAGCCTCTTGAAGTGCTCGTCCGTGTCCGGGTCCACCACCAGCAGCCGGGCCTCATCCTCCCTGGCCTTGATGCAGCAGCCCACCTTCCACATGCTCCTCGGTGGGTGTGACCCGCAGCCTCTTGAAGTGCTCGTCCGTGTCCGGGTCCACCACCAGCAGCCGGGCCTCATCCTCCCGTGCCTTGATGCAGGCAACCACCTCTGCGTGGTGGCGCAGTCCCTCCACATTCTGCCCGTTCACCTGCCGCCGGCAGCACAGGGCAGCGCTGAGGCCAGGCCCCCACCAGCCCCCCGAGCTGCCTGGCCAGGTGTGGCATCAAATATTCATCGATGTTGTCACCAGCCACGGCAGCCAGAGGAATGCCAGCTCAGGTTCCCAGAAACTCCCCTCCTCCCAGGGCGGACCTGGGGCTCACACACAAACAGGGGACGCGGGCACAGACAGGCAGACGGTGGACACAAGCACAAACACGCACCCAGGCGACGCGGGCACCTGCCACCCCAACGCCCTGGTGATGGGTACCTCAATAAGTCGATCTTGGGCGCGGAGGCCAGAGTGGGCGGCCGGCGAGCCCACGTCCACCGAACGGATGTACTGTCCTGGCCGGGACTTGTCGCTGTGCAGGTTGAACCCATAGCCCTGAGGGCCCTTGCGAAGGTGGCAGAGCCTCGGGCGAAGCTCCCTCGGGGGCCCGTTGACATCCTGCAGGCACGCGGGACAATCTTCAGCTCCGACCTCCCACTCCCAGAGGCCACCGACACCGCCCAGGGCCTCTGGCCCCCAGTGTGCAGCCCAGCAGTGGTGGGGGGCAGGAGGGAGCCACAACCCCATCCTGGGCATCAGGCCCTGCCCAGTGGCAGAGACAAACACTGTACACCCACACCCAGCGGGGAGGCGGCGGCGGGGAGGCATTAGGCTGCCTGTGACTGAGATCCAGCTGTGACATCTTAGGCAAAGTCTTAGCTTCTAAACCCCCAAAATGACTTCTGATAGGGCCAGGGGCCTTAGGGATGTTGGGAGAATGAAAGGGCACAAGGGCAGCACTGAGCACAGGCCCGGGTCCTACGAGAGGCCAGGCGAGACCAGCTGCCACTCAGCTCCATGTCCCAGTTATCCAAACATATGTTCGCAAACATGCTACACAGACACACCAGGCTGTCCGCACGGGCCCTGCCTGCAAGTCCCCCCTCCCCACCTCCCTCTGCGAGTGCAGGGCTCGCAGAGTCCTGGGCCTGGACAGTTTTGTTTTCTCTCCCACAGGGCTGGTGGCAGTGCTACTGTGTTTGCTTTCACATTCCAGAGCAAGCTGGAGCCACCCTCACCTCCACTCCTACCCCCACCGGCCCCGAGACTGGAGGATGACCGGCTGGGCTGCTGCTGGGGCTGCCGCCGCCCGCAGGAGCCCGCAGGAGCCCGCAGGAGCCCAG
>NW_006290772.1:515603-520776 GCF_000327345.1 Myotis davidii
GGCCGAGGGTGGGGCCTGCCCTGCTGCCCTCCCTGCTGAGACACAGGGGCTATAGTGCCCTGAGCGTTCCCCATCCACATCCCAGGGCCCTGCCTCGCTTTACCTCTGGCATCCTGCAGTAGGGCTGTGGGCCAGGGAGCCTTGCCGGCAGGGGCCAGGCCCCAGTACCCCCACCCAGCCGGGGCCCGGGGCCGTCAGTGACCACAGTGCTGAGTGGCCAGCGGCTATCGGTGCTCAATTAAACATGGCGGTGGCCGGAGCGAGCAGGCAGGCAGCAGCTCAGGTTTCCTGGGACGCTCGGGGCTCCAGTGCGCGTGCAGGTGACAGGGTTCAGGGTGGGAGTGCTCACCAGGCCCCTCCCATAAGGTTGCCGGGTCAGGCTGGGGGTGACCCTCAGGGAAGGTCTCCAGGCCTTGGGTACCTGCCCCCCTACAGCCCTGGCCACCCCCTGGTCCATTCCAGCCTCCAGGCCTGCCACCTGATTCCAAACCCCAAATCTGACTGTAAGGCTCTGGCCTGCCAGCTGGTGGCCACCCAGCTGTGGGACCAAAAGTGTCTTTCCTCATGGGGTGGGTGCCTTGCTGGGGGGCCAGGCTTTTCCTGCCTGTCAGGAGCACCCTCTTCCTGTCCAGCCTGTGCCTTGCCTCCAAGACCCCTTCCCTGACCCCCAAAGACTGCCCAGAACCCCCTGGGGACCCCCACTGCAGGCCCCCATCTGGCCCTATAACCCCAAGAACTCCAGGGACAGAGCTGCTGCTCTGCAGTTCCCTGGGGCCTCAGCTGGGCCACATGGTCTGAACTGGAGGGTGAGACTCTCACAGACACACCTGGAGGCACAAGTGTGCAGCTTTGAGGGGGGGGCCCACACCTCCCCAGAGGCGCCGGAGATACAGGCCCCCAAGGCTGGCTGGGACAGAGCAGAGCCACGGCCAGGGCCAGGGCCAGGGCCAAGCATGGAACCTGGAGTGGGACGTAACATGCCTGGAATGTGGACATGGGCCCAGGTAGCAGAGGCACATCCCATGGTCAAAGAGACCAGATATCCAAAGGTATGTTCGCAAACATGCTACACAGACACATAAGCCAACCCACAGCTATGAAGGGATGGCCCAGTGCGATGGGGCCCTGTGGCCTCTTCCTACACCTTCCACATTAACGTTCAGGGCAGGATCTGTCAAGGCCCCCAAAAGGGAAAAGAATTTGAGGGGCACCGATTTGGGGGCATCCCGGGGCATAAGGCCAGGCTGAAGTCATATCTGGGTTCGAAACCATACTGGCCATCCCGACCTCAATCCGGCACAGCTGCCTCTCATCACACAAGCCAGGAATGTTCTCCTAATGTCTAGCCTTAACCTCTCTCCTTATGAGAGACCAGGGCCCACGGAGCACCAGACCTGGCACTGGACCCACAAGCTGAGGGGCTGCAATGCAGTGACCCAGCAGGGAGGCCCTGCGGGAGAGCAGGCAGCCATGGGTCTGGAGGGGGCGCAGGCGGGCGGCGCATTGCTCACATTCCTCACTCCCAGCCCTGGCTCAGAGCACTTCCTGCCCTCTCCCAGCCAGGCCCTCAGGCTCCCACGGCTCCCAGCAGGGCCGCCCCAGAACTGGACAAGCCCTGGCCTCCCAGCTGTGCCTGTAACCAGACAAAGAGGCTGGCATGGGGGTACCCCAGGAGCCAGGCCGTGCCCCCCCAGAGGGTGACTCACCAGCCTGGCAGAGGAGAAAAGCCCCATTGTTGTTCAGGGTCCGGCTTGCTCACCCCAGAGTCCTCTCTCCTAGCCCTGGGGGACACGGGCTAAACTGGCTGGGGGGGTCCTCACTGCCCACCCTGCCCCCACCACACCTAACCTGCACAAGCCCCTGGGATGGGCTCGGTGGAGGGGCTCCTGAGACCAGGGTGGGTGGTGTGGAATTCCAGGAGTGGGCCATGGAGGCGGGACAGAAGTGGCCGACAGAGAGCATCCAGCTGGCGTGGCCTGAACTCGGGCTGGCCCAGGCTGCCACCCCATTTATCTACCTCCCCCTGAGGCCCAGGTTCCCCAGGGACAGGTGGGGACAGGGGGCTGAGTCACTCTGGGGAACAGGGTGGTGGCTGAGCCCCCCTCCCTTATTCAGGCTCAAGGGAAGGAAGTTGCTGGAAGGCCCTGCCCTGCTCCCAGGACTCATGGCTGGGGAGACAGGGAGGTAAGGGAGGAACCCCAACCCAGAACAAAAGACAGTCCTGCTGCAGCTCACGGGGCAGAGGCAGGAGCAAGGAGCCCCAGCACCCTCTGGCAGGACAAGGTCCTCTGCCCAGCAGCCACCACGTGCAGGACTCCGTTATCTCACTCACTCTCAGCCCCCAAGAGCCTCCAAAACCAGAGGGTGGGGGCCCAGACCTCCTGGGAGGACGAGGAGGGCCCAGGGTCTATCAGTGCCCACACCTGGCACCACTGGTTGCTGGTTGCCCTGGCTCTTTGGGGGGCTGTCCCCTATCATCACTATCAGGATTGGATTGGCTGCACTGCAGATGCAGCCACCCCTAGCCCTGTCTGGCCTGGGACTGAGTCACCACTGACAAGGCCCTGACAATCCCCGCAGCCCCCCCAGGGCCAGCCACATTAGTGTCCTCCCCTGCTCCATCCCTCTCCTCCCAGCCCCAGGACAGGAGGTAACAGGCTGAGAGGGTGAAAGTGGCCTACAGGGCCCTGACTCCAGCTCAGCCCTTACCTCTCGGGGGGCAAGAGGGGTGGGCCCTTCATCCTGCACCAAAGCAAACCACACACATGCACCTTACCACCTTAGAGCAGAGCCCTGCGTGCAAGCATCGCACCCCCTCACCCCCCACACACACACCCAAGGCCCAGTGCCTCCTTCTGATGATCTGAGTTCAGCCAACAAAATTGGGGGTCGCTATCCTCTGGCCAGCCTGAACCACAGAGGAACCTGCCAGTCAGGCCCCACTCTGTTCCTCTAAAAATATACCCAGAGGAAGCCCCCTCCCAGGGCTTCCTGCAGCCCCAGAGCCTGAAATAGCAGAGGGGGAAGGCTCCACCCAAGGACTAGGTGGGCCACCCCATCCTGAAGATAAGGCCTGAGGCAGAATTTTTTCCACAGGAAGGTGAACTCAGCCATTTGTGTCCAAGTCAATGGACAAACGTCTGGAAGGAGGGGCACTTCCTGGGGGTGGCGTGTGAGATGCCCAAGCAGGAGGAAGGCTCCAACCCTCAGGCCTGGGAGGGGCCCAGCCAGCATACCATCCCAGGACCCCCCTGAAATCACAAATCTGACCCTAACACCCCCCCTATTCCAGCGTTCTCTGGCCCCAGGACAAAATGCAGATGACAGGGCCTGGCACCATCTACCTGAGACAACCCCCCTGCACCCCACCCAGGGGTTCTCTGCCCGGGAGCACACATACCCCTTCAGAACAAAAGCACAGCCCTATGCTCCATCCAGGTCACAGGCACAGGGGGAGGCAGACGCTGGGATCCCCTGCGCACCCAGAAACTGCAGCTCTCACACCTCCACTGGGCTTCGGCCAGTGGTTTTCAAAGCGGGATCTGGGGAACCCCTGGGCTTGAATCTCCTAAAGGGATTGATTTTTCTTTAAAAATAAAAAAGGGAGAGAGGACATGAGAGACACTCATGTGGGGCTTCCAGGAGGGAGGGACTAGCAGCCCCAGGCTCTTCCTCCCAGTGTCCGGATGCTTCCCACGTAGGGTCACCCCCTCTCCCCCCACACACACTCCAGGTCCAGAAACCTAGAAGGAGGTGCATTCTTTGCCAGCTCTTCCAGCCTGAGGGTGGAGAGAAGGGCAGGGAGAAGAGGGAGGTGCCCCAGCCCTATAAACCATCAGATGAGGACTCAGCTTAGAGGAGTGTCCTCTGGGGCCCCCAACCATACACTGTCCACAGAGGAGGGCCAGCCCCTACCCCCAAGGCCTTCACAGAACAATCAGGTACCTAGAGACGGACACAGGGACAGAGCCAGACAGATAAACACCAGACACAGGCAGAGCTGGGCTCATTCAGTCCCAGGACATCCGAGCAGCCCCTCCCTAGGTTGGGTTCCATAGCCCCTCGACTGGGGAGGGGGCCCTGTCAGAATGGCCCCTACCTAGATCAGGCAGCTCTGAGCATCCTGGAAAAAGGCTGGGGGGCGAAGGGCCAGGCCGCCCTCCTCCTACCCAGCTTAAAAATCTCAGGGTATATAGCCAAGAGGGTAGTCACCAGGGGCAAAGAAGGGCCCTAAGAGGCAGCAGAGACTGAGACAGTGCCTTCTGGAGGGAACCAGAAAGAGACAGCCATTGAGAGGCCCAGATGGTTCGGGGAGAAGCCAAGGTGGTCCCTGTGGGCAGAATCTTGCCATACCTTCTGGCCATCCTTGGAGCCAAGGCTGCCGGCACGTGTCCAGACCGGCTTTGGCTCCCAGGGGTCATGGGCGGGTGGAAGCCCTCGCTGGGCCATCTCCTCAGTGCAGGTCAGCTGCCGCCGGCGCAGCTCCTCGTCCGTCTCCTTGTCTACCACCAGCAGCCGGGTCTGCCCTTCCACAGCCTTGATCCTCTGGACCACCTGGGACAGGCAGGTGGTCGTGGGTCAGCAGCCAGCTCTCTGGGCAGCACATGGACTGTGGCACCACCCAGGGCTGGCCAGGCTGACCCACTAGGGGTGGGTGGCTGGGCAAGAGGCCTGCCGGCTCCACCCCCCACCCCCGGCTTCAGCCGCTCCCTCCCTCCTCTTCTGGGACTCCTGACAGAAGGGCCCAGGCGACAAGGGCCTCAGGGTGGTCCCAGGCCTTGCCTCAGCCCAGGGTCCTCTCCGGGAAGCTGGGTGAGGCAACGGTGCAGGCGTGCGTCTGTCTGTGTCAGGTCTGTCCTCAGTCTGGGTTTGAAAGGGCGGCACCTCCCGGGTGTTAGTCGGGGTGTGTCTGTGTCCGTTTCTGTCTTTCTCGGTGGTGGAGCATAGAAGGCTAAATCCCTGCCTCTAGGCCCTCTCTTTGCTCCAGACCAGGAGCATAGATCCCTTCCTGCTGGATCTGCAGGGTTCCTGGGGGAAGGCGCCTGCTCAGGAACCACCCATGATGCTGTGAGCAGGATTCAGACCCAGCAGGCAGAGGTGTGGAGGGGCAGGTCCAACTGTGGGGCCAGTGTGATATGTGGCCCATCTGTGTGTCTATGCAGGTGCCTGTATG
>NW_006290772.1:520863-521120 GCF_000327345.1 Myotis davidii
AAAAAAAAAAAACAAAAAAAAACTATGAACAAATTCCTATGCACACTGCACATATCTTGTTATGAAGTAAAAAAACAAAACGGGAAAACAAATACAAGTTGTATTGGCATGTGGCCCGCGGGCCGTGGTCTAGAGCATGTGGGTGTCCATGGGGCACGCATGCCAGTGTATGCCTTGCAGGGAGAAGGGGCACTGGGCATTGGAGTAAGGAGGGCAACATCCCCATCCCCACCCCAAGGCCTGGGGCGGCGGGGGGG
>NW_006290772.1:540608-541348 GCF_000327345.1 Myotis davidii
TTCTCTGTGTCCATGCGCAATGCATATATGCATATAAGTTCTTTGGCTAATCCCCCTTCCCCAATTTTTAATAGGGTCCTTTGGTGCCCAGAAGCTATACTTTTGACAAGTTCCATTTATTTCTTTTGTTATTTATCCTTTTAGTATCACATCTAAGACATAATTGCCTAATCAACGATCACTAAGATTTTTGCCTATTTTTTATTTGAAAAGTTTGATAGTTTACTAGTAGCTCTTACATTTAGGTCTTTCAGCAGGCGCCTGCTCAGGAACCACCCATGATGCTGTGAGCAGGATTCAGACCCAGCAGGCAGAGGTGTGGAGGGGCAGGTCCAACTGTGGGGCCAGTGTGATATGTGGCCCATCTGTGTGCCTGCTCAGGAACCACCCATGATGCTGTGAGCAGGATTCAGACCCAGCAGGCAGAGGTGTGGAGGGGCAGGTCCAACTGTGGGGCCAGTGTGATATGTGGCCCATCTGTGTGTCTATGCAGGTGCCTGTATGTCTAGAGCAGGGATCCTCAAACTTTTTAAACAGGGGGCCAGTTCACTGTCCCTCAGACCGTTGGAGGGCTGGACTGTAGTTTAAGAAAAAACTATGAACAAATTCCTATGCACACTGCACATATCTTATTTTGAAGTAAAAAAACAAAACGGGAACAAATACAATATTTGTATTTGCATGTGGCCCGCGGGCCGTGGTTTGAGGACCCCTGTGCTACACAATGCTCAATATATATC
>NW_006290772.1:541448-550315 GCF_000327345.1 Myotis davidii
GGGGGGCAGATGGGGCTCCCAGCAGCTGCTTGGCAGAAGTTGTCAACAGAGAGGAGGGTCTGAATCAGACCCATGTTTCCCGGTCCCTCCTCTCTCCCCATGCAGCACCCTGCTGCTTCCCAACTGTGGTACCCAAAGGAGTCACTCAACATCTCCAAGCATCGGTTTCCTCATCTGTCAGATGGGAGCTATAACTGCATGTCCTCCCTCCTGGGGCAGTAGGAGGATCCCATGGGGTCCTGTGTGAAGTTCTAAATTTTTTTTTAATTCATTTTTAGAGAGAGAGGGAAGAGGAAGAGAAACATCAATGGTTGCCTCCCGCACGCACCCGCACCGGGGATCAAGCCCACAACCTGGACACATGCCCTGACCAGGAATAGAACTGGTGACCTTCAGTGCAGGGGATGACGCTCAACCAACTGAGCCACACCAGCCAGGTCTGAATACTAAATTTTTATTTTTCATTTTATGAGAGAGAGAGAGAGAGAGAGAGAGAGAAATATTGAGATTTTTTATTCCTGCTACCCAGTCAGGGCTTGTGAAGTTCTTAGACCAGCACCCAGAAGCCTGGGACAAGCAGGGGCAAGGGCGGCAGTGACTGTTAAACAGTGGTGAGGTACCACCTTTGCCAGCCTCTCCCTGTGGTCTGTCAAGCCAAGCCCTCTAGCCCTGACCCCCACCTTCCTTCAGTAAACAGCCTTATCAGGTTGACATTCTGGGTGGAAGACAGAACAGCAGACAGATGGATAGACAAGGGCTCAGGAGCTCAGCTCCCCTCTCAGCCAAGGACCGATATATTAATCTCTAGCCCCCAGGGCTGGGCACCCAAACGGATCATGGATGCAGAGGTGCAGAGGGGACGGAGAGGAGCCTGAGCAGGAGCGGCTGTACACCCGCCAGGGGAGTCACTGGCAATGGGAGATGGACACCCTCAGGAGTCAGAACCTGCAGAGAGGAGACCCTGCCCGCCCTCCGGCCTTCATCTCCAGCTGCAGGAGGCAGGGGCTGCGGCCCAGTGGCACCTGCAGGGCCAGGCAGCCTCCCAGGAGAGGAATGTGCTGTCACCAGCAGTGATTCCCACTGAAATCCAGACACCATCAGCCAGGACACCCCCGAGGACACTGGCTGCCAACACACACTGACGACTACTCACAGGCAAGCCGGTCAGCACGCAGGCCTGGACACACACACACACACACACACACACACGCACAGCGCGCAGCTCACACACATCCAGGCGTGCAGACCCGTGTATTTTCACACACAGCCCAGCTCACACACATGTCCAACACATCGCAGCTCCCATACACATGTCCAAGCAAACAGATCTGTCCACGCACATACCCACCTCGGTGCAGACCTGCATGTTCACATGCACACAGCCCATGCACACTCACAGATGCGGGCACACACAGGGGTGCCCTCACTATGACACCTCCTAGGTCCGCATAGATAGTTGTCTGCCCACATGGGTGATCCTCTGAGAAACCGGCACGCTCACACTCAGACCCAGGTGAGTCCACAAGCTTGTACACAAGTTGCCTCTCACCTCCATACTTGGTAGCTCAGGCCAGAACAAGCCTGAAGATCTAGACCGCAGTGCGGGCCCCTCCCTGCCAGGATTCCCCCTCGGAGGTGCAGGGCTGCTGAGCTTAGGGGGTGGGGTACGAGGAAGGAGGCCGGCGGCCGCTGCCTCCGTGGCTCCGTCCCCCACTTCCTCCGGCGGCGGTGGGGGCACGCAGGCCCTGGTGCGACCCCCTCCTGGCCGGGAGCAGGGAGCTGGGGCCTGGTGCGTTTCGCCCTCCACGTTGACGCCGTTCACCTCGACCAGGCGGTCTCCGGCGCGCAGCTCGGCCGCCTCGGCCGGGGAAGCTCAGGCTGCGACACCGCCCCCGCACCGCCCCTTCCCCGCCTTCTCCGCCCCCGCCCTGGGTCCAAGCCATCCTGGCCTCGCCCCTATCTCGGCACCCCGCCAGCCCTGGGGAGCCCAGAGGAAGGCTGCAGGAGCTGGGGGCTCAGAGTCCCCGGGAACCCCGCTGTGTCGCCCCCACTCTGGACAGCCTCCTTGGCGTCAGCACCTTTGCCTCCTATTCCAGGCACATTTATTGAGCACCTACTGCATGCAGGGCACTGCACCAAGATAGGGAGGCGGGAGAGGGATGGAGAAAGGGTCCTAAGGCCCAAGGAGTCCCACACAGGAGACAGAGGGCTACAGCTCTGCCCACCTCCTTGGGAAGCACCAGAGCACCGCCGTCCATGAATCTGGACCCCTCCTGTGCCCACAGCTGCCCGGGCCCAGCGCAGTCCCAGGATGGTCCAAGAGGCAAACGGAGAGGTTTGAAGTGATGGCAGCCCCTCCCTGTCTACTGGAGGCCAGTAACTGAGTGACTCCCCGGCCCTCCCCAGGAGTGTTTGCCTGATCTGTGCCGTGTGGGTCCATTAAGCTTTCCCATCATCCTCTCCCTGTGCCAGGACCCCTCACTCCTGCCCACTGCCGGTGACTGAAAAAGTGGAAGGAAGTACACTTGTCTGGCTGAGATGAGAAGGTCTTGGTCTTTGCTATCCCCCTCCCCATCCTGACCTGGGATGTAATGTGCCGAGGACTTTGGTATCTGAGCTCTGGCCTGTGGTCAGCACTCACAGGAGCCGTTTTCATACACAGGAACCAACCGGTGGATCTCCCCTCCTCTGCCCCAGTCCTCCCCTGCCCCCATCCTCACTCTCCCCAGCCTCTACCTCTTCCCAGAAAGAGTGCCCCCTTCTGCCACCCAGACAATAATAATTACAACGGAGAATCATTGCCTCCGAGTGCATTTTACCCGGAACAACCCTGCGTGTCAGAGGCCATTTTACAGATCGGGACTGAGGTTTGGAGAAGGAAGAGTCTCAGGCCAGGTTCGCCAACTCCTCTTGAGCCGAGGGCGGTGAGATTCCAAGGCCACACTCCTCACAGCTTCAGACACTGGAAGACAACTGGATGCAGGCTCCCCCTCGGTGCACCCCTCCCCCCCACATACCTGGTCCCCAGGAGTCAGGCACAGCCAGCCCAGACAGTTCCCCATGGAGGGCAGGAGCAGGCTCCACACAGGTGCAGTCCTTGCTGCTCCTTCTCCAGTGCCCTCAGCCTGGGCGCCCAGCTCCCACCCAAGCACAGGGCCCGCCTCTGGGCAGCCTCCTGGGCCAAAGCCCCTTGGGTGTCCACACCCCAGCTGCTACCCCTAAAAGCCACTTAGACCAAAGCTGCATGGCTACTTCCCCACCCCCACCTCTGAGTTCCTGGCTGAGGCTGCCATAGGCTCCCCTCTGGCTGGCCACCTCCATTTGTCTGTTTGCCTGTCCCCAGGCTGCCTGTCTGGCCTGTGACTGGCTTCCCTGTACTCAGCCTAGCGCTGCTGCATCAGGAGGCTGTGAGGATCAGTGTGGGCAGGGAGGTCTACCCTATACCACCCCAAGGGACCACCCAAGACCTGCCAGTCTGTAGCTTTGGAGCCACACCAGAGTTGAAGGAGGTTGCTCAATGGGAGACCACCAGTCAAGGTCCCCTGGGTCAGAAGGCTTGGAGACCCCTTCACTCCCTGGGACAGCAGCTCCCGATCAGCCTTGGGCCTTTTTCACCTTCCACAGCGAAGGACTCAGCCTGTGAGTGAAGACGGATGGGAACAACACAGCTGGAGGGAGGGGTCACAGGGCATGTGGTCACAGCCAGGGGCCAGGCACAAACACTGGATCCAAGACAACAAAGGAGGCCCCAAAGCGGGGAAACACAAGGGAAGGTAACAAGAGTAAGGAGGGGGTGGGTAACAAAGGAAGTGGGTAACAACAAAAAAATAAAGGCGCAGGGGAGAACGGCAGGTAAAAATGCCAAAGGGGGCACAGGAATGAGCGAGAGGGAGCAGGGCCAGGTAACAGCCCGGGGGTAGAGGGGTAGGGGTGGGGGTGGGGGAAGGGCGACCAGCATCTCTCCTGGGCAAACTCTGCCCCAAGCCTCCTCCAGCCTGAGCCTCAGGCGCTGCGATGAAGGCGAGAGACGCAGCCCAGGCAAAGGCAGAGGCCCAGGAGTGTGGCTGAAAGGTGCCCAGGAGCTGCGAGCTGGTCGGGGTCTCTGGGAAAGGAAGAGAGGAGGTGGACGGTGAGGCGGGCGACAGGCGGAAGGAAGTCAGGTCGGAGGTGGTCTGGGCGGTCCCCCTCCCCCAGGCCTCCCCACTACTGCCACCTGGCTACGCGGACCTTGCAATAGAGGGCGAGGAGACCTGCCGGGGCTCCCCTCCCCTGGACAGTCGTTCGGTCCAGCCTGGGAAAGGAGGGGGCCGTCCCCGGAGCTCTGAGTCCAGCTCCCTGCTGCAACACCCCAGCGATAGGCGGGGCCTGGGCCTGGGCGGTGACTTGGGGTGTGGCTGTGGGCAGAGGC
The DNA here is from genome assembly GCF_000327345.1 of Myotis davidii. Classification (NCBI taxonomy): domain Eukaryota; kingdom Metazoa; phylum Chordata; class Mammalia; order Chiroptera; family Vespertilionidae; genus Myotis; species Myotis davidii. The sequence goes on from NW_006290772.1 coordinate 545,857, forward strand.
CTGGTCACTGCCGGAGGATGGATGGGTTCGTGCCCCCCAGGGGTGGGGTGGGGGGGCCTTACGCCTGTGTAAAGGACCCCAGCTTCCCCGGCCGGAGCCGCCTCCCTCCCTAATGGCACTAATGGCCCCGCGAGAGAGCTAGGACCTCAGGCTTAGGGCTCCTCCCGTAGACGACACCAGGCCTCTCTTCCGAGCCCAAAATTGAGCAGTGGGACCAGGGTGACGGGAAGAAATCTGGACGAGACCCAGAGACGACGGAGAGAGAAGAGGGGAGAACCACGAGTACCAAAGAGGGAGGGGGCGCAGGAAGCCCACCGAGGACGCCGGGGCGGCCGTGCCCCGCCCACCCCGCTCGGGTCCGGCCAGCGACCCACCCCCCGCTGGACAGCGCCACCTGCTGGCTCTGCGGGGGATCGCATGGCCCGAAGCGCTGCCCCAGGCTCCACCCCTCTGACTGCGACTGGGTCCAGCTCTGCGAAGTGGGGATTGGGGCGAGGTCGGCGCGCCGGGGCTGCTTGCAATACAGGGACTTAGGGGTGGCATAGGAGTGGTAGGCAGAGAAACCAAGACTCTGCAGAGCCCCTCATGGGCTACTCTCCCTCACCATACCTAGCACCAACCTCTCTGGCCTGGGACACCTCAGGCCACATGAAATCTGGCCTTTCACCAAGTGCTCCAGCACTTGTGACCAAATATTTGCTGACCACTAGATGCCAAGCACTGTTGAGCACTGAGAAAACATCTCTGAGACTCATGGAAACGGGGATTTGTGTACGTGGCAAGGGGAGGCGAGGCCCAGGGCTAGGGAAGCCCCAAGGAGGAGCATTTAACCCAGCCTGGAGCCCAGGAGTCTTTCAGGGTGGACCATGGGGCTGTGTCTGGAACTTGCCCAATGTCTGCAGGCTGTGTGGGGAGGGGAGGGAGCGATGAGAGTGGGGGACAGGTCCAGCCCTGTGGCCCAGATCCAGAGATGGATTTCATCCCATCAGTGGTGGGGAACCCTTTTAATGTGTACTGGGTGTGACGAGGTCAGTAAACCCATGGTTTGAAAGACCAAGTTCAAGGAGGAGCAGGGGCAGGAGTGGGCTCAGAGAGGGAGAATGAGGACTTGAGAAGTCTGGATCCACCCCTTCTGCCAGTGCAGATCCTGAGATAAAGAACTGAGTGGAATCAGGGTAAATAAGTTCAGGGTAAGACTCGAGAGAGTGGAGTTAAAATGAGCACCCACATTAGGGGGTCGCGTGCAGAGAATGCATCCAGGAGATGAGAAGGAATTGCCAGTGAGGAGAGATGAGGCTTCCAGAGGCCAAAGAGGCAGTGTGGGGGCTGGTTCCACATGGGCATCCCACAGCCAGACAGACGCGGGACCACCTCTCCTCCAGTCTTCACTGGATGTCCCAGTGGGAGACCTTGCAGAAGGGCTCCACGGGCAAACAGCATAAGAGCACAGTGCCCAGGTGCTGTGAGGTCCAGGACAGTTGTGGGAGTTGAACCCACACTGAAGAGTTGAAGAGAAAGCAGGAGGGTGGAGGGGACCAGATACATGTGAAGGAGGAGCTGGAAGGGAACCCCTACATAGTGGGGCTGGAGCCAATAACAGGGGGATACGAGGTAGAGGGACCTTGAGGAGGCAAGGGGACTTGGTGGTGGAGCTCTTTCTCCCTAGGGGGGAGCATGGCTGTTAAGGGGGCAGGGTTCCCCACTTCCTCTCCAGAAGCCTTCTGCTGAGAGGAGGGAGGGGTTCCTAGGAAATCTAGGTTTGGAACGAATGCTGGGAGATCAGGGAAAGGTTGGGTGGGCTGCCAGGTCTTGAGATCCCACCTCTTTGGGGAAGATAATCTCCCCAACCTGGCCAGGGGGCATACTGAGGGAAGCTGGGGAGGGGGGGCGGTGAGTTTGTGGAGGGGGAGGCGCTCCATCTCAGTCTGAGCTCCTGCTTTCCTCTATACCAGTGATGGCGAACCTATGACACGCGTGTCAGAGGTGACACGCAAACTCATTTTTTTTGGTTTTTTTCTTTGTTAAATGGCATTTAAATATGTAAAATAAATATAAAAATATGTCTTTGTTTTATTACAGTTGCAAAGATCAAAAAAATTTCTATATGTGACACAGCACCAGAGTTAAGTTAGGGTTTTTCAAAATGCTGACACGCTGAGCTCAAAAGGTTCGCCATCACTGCTCTATACCTTAGTGAATGACAGCAGGAACCCAGGGTCTGACTTATCCCTCTCCAGGGCAGACCCCTCCCTTCCTGGGGACCCCAGGGCCTGGCCTGATGACCCCACCTCTGAAACAGGAAGGGCAACACTGGCAGAGAAGGGAGAAGGGAACCCAGGCCCAGGTACTGTTTCTGTCTGTCTCCCCTTCCGTCCCTCTTGGACATACAGATGGGGCGGGGGGTGGGGGGCAGATTAGATTCTACTGGGCAGAAAAATGTAATCCTGACATTTTCCAGGATGTGGGCACGGCTGTTTGCGCCCCAAAGCTAGATGGCAAAGTACACACAGCAGAGGAAAAGGGTCACACGTGAGGCGCAGGAACCAGGCAAGTTTTATTGATCAAACAGCACAGCGTGGCCAGAGCTTCGCGCTCTGGAGGCCAAAGCTCCTATGCCTGAGTCAGACTCCAGGCTCCGGGGCGCCGCGCCGACGGCCGGGGCTGAGCTCAGGACCGCCCTGGAGCAATACGGGGCCCGCGAAGGCAGTTCGCTGCTGGGACCGAGGCTGAGCGGGAGACTCTGGAAAGAACATAGCAGGACCATGGGGAGAGGGCTGTGCGCCCTCCGCTACCGCACCCCCCCCCCCCCACCCCCGCCCCTGCTCCAGGAAAGCCTTCCACCGCTTATAATGAGGGATGAAAGGTAGGAAGGCGTCATCGGGCACGCGGATCTGCGCTCCGTGCTCAAACCTCCCGAGCCTGCTGCCGTCCGAGCCCCCTCCCTCTTCCCTGGAACCTGGCCTGCTCCGCTGAGGTCCAGGAACCGGGGACCAGCCGCTGCTCGGTGCAGGCAGCTTGGTTTCAGGCGCAGGCTCCGGGGCGCCCTGACCCGGGAGCCCTGCGCGGGATCTACTGAGTCGCGCCTCCCATGGTTTCTGAACCCCAGAGGGAGGCGGGACAGCTTGGCGGGCGCAACCTGGAGTAGAGGGTGTCCATGGCGGATGGCCCAAGGGAGTGCGCACGCAGGCCGAGGGGCCCAGGCAAGGGGGCCAGCAGCGGGGCGCAGCGCGCAGCCCCACGAGCAGCCCCGCGGCGCGGCCACTCCTCTGCACCCCCGGACTAGCCGTGCGTTACACCAGGCGCCTGCGGGCAGCGGCAATTCGAGCGGCGGCCCCGTACAGGCAGGGAGCTGGCTCGGCTGGACCTGGGTGTGAGGTGGGTTGGGGTACCTGGGAGCCTGAGCGCAGAAAGCTACGGGCCTAGAGTTGATCTCTGGTGGGTCCAACTGTAACTGCTCACGGCCCCTCCCCTGCTCACCCCCGCGGGGCTCGCTGGGTTCCCAAGAGTGGGGAGGAGGGATGCCGGGAGAAAAGGAGCCCAGGTTGCTGCGTCTGGATGTGGGTTACTGGGGCACCCTAGCTGAGCAGGCCTTTATTTTATTTATTTTTTAAATATATTTTTGTTGATTTCAGAAAGAAAGGGAGAGGGAGAGGTGGAAACATCAATGAGAATCACCCACTGGCTGCTTCCTGCACGCCCCCCACTGGGATCCGGCCGGAAACCCAGGCATGTGCCCTTGACCAGAATCCAACCAGGACCCTTCAGTCCGCAGGCCGATACACTATCCACTGAGCCAAACCGGCCAGGGCTGAGAAGGCCTTTAGATAGAACGTATGTTGGTGCTCCCCTAAGGGTGCCCTTTCCCCTCCAAAGAGTAAATGCCAGGGCATAGGGGCAAAGAAATACCCCTTAGCCGGAGTTCTTATTAAAAATACATACTTTTATTGATTTCAAAGAGGTAGAGACACAAACATCCATGATGTGAGAGAATCATTGATCGGCTGCCTCCTGCATGCCCCACACTGGGGATCCAGCCCATGCAACCCGGGCATGTGCCCTGACTGGGAATCTAACCGTTCATAGGTAGACGGCCAACCACTGAACCACACCGGCCGGGCCCAGAGCTCGTTTTGGTGGGGCACCAGCAGAGCAAAGACAGGGAGGCTGGCAGAGCCCAGGTTGGTCAAGTAGGGCTGATTCGTGGGGGGCCCTCAGCACCATTGAGGACCCCTCTGTGTCTCTCCTCCCCAGGGACTGTCTCTTATTTTTATGTAACCAGCTCTCAAATCTGTTCCCACACTTTGCTCTTCCACTCCTAGCTTCTCCCCACAAACCCTTTTCCTAGCTCCAGCAGAGCAGTTGCTTGAAACCACAAGTTTGGCCACATCAAGCCCTCCCCTAAGGGGCTAGTGGTTCCCCAAATCTCCCACAATAGTCAGACCCTCCTTGCCCACCCGCC
>NW_006290772.1:554689-564014 GCF_000327345.1 Myotis davidii
GGCAAAGAAATGCCCCTTAGCCAGAGTTCTTATTAAAAATACATATTTTTACTGATTTCAAAGAGGTAGAGACACAAACATCCATGATGTGAGAGAATCATTGATCGGCTGCCTCCTGCATGCCCCACACTGGGGATCCAGCCCATGCAACCCGGGCATGTGCCCTGACTGGGAATCTAACCGTTCATAGGTAGACGGCCAACCACTGAACCACACCGGCCGGGCCCAGAGCTCGTTTTGGTGGGGCACCAGCAGAGCAAAGACAGGGAGGCTGGCAGAGCCCAGGTTGGTCAAGTAGGGCTGATTCGTGGGGGGCCCTCAGCACCATTGAGGACCCCTCTGTGTCTCTCCTCCCCAGGGACTGTCTCTTATTTTTATGTAACCAGCTCTCAAATCTGTTCCCACACTTTGCTCTTCCACTCCTAGCTTCTCCCCACAAACCCATTTCCTAGCTCCAGCAGAGCAGATGCTTGAAACCACAAGTTTGGCCACATCAAGCCCTCCTCTAAGGGGCTAGTTGTTCCCCAAATCTCCCACAATAGTCAGACCCTCCTTGTACCCCAGCCCTGGCCTGGGCAGAAGAAGGGCCTGGCAACCTCCAGCCTCCTCTGTAGTCATGATCCCCCCAAGACCATTTCTTGGGCCCTGGCTGGGCAGGTCTGTGTCATCCCTATAGACCAAGTTTTCGGAAGGCATGCGGGAGAGGGAGCCCAGAGCTGGATCGGGGGAACCAAGGGCGGAACAGCTTGAACCCTGGGCGCTCCCAGTGTGGAGTGCAGAGGGCTCAGTGACAAAGCCTCTGCCATCCCTGGCACCACGGGAGGCCTGAAGCCAAACCTCCATGGTAGGAGGTGAAGAGCCTACGAGCTCATGAGAACTCTCCTTCCTGGAGAATCACCTCTCCTGGCATCCACACAACAGCCCCTCCCAGACAGCGACTGATCCCGGCTTCAGGCTGTCTGCATAACATTTTCCCCCAACACCACACCAAGCCCCCCACTGGCTGGGACCGCATCTGTTTTGCACGCATGGCCCCAACCCCAGGCACAGAGCCTGGTTCCCAACATGAATTCCATCATAATGACATAGTGAATGAGCAAATCTCTCCATGTTGTCTTTTTTTAAAAAGAATAGTTTATTCATTTCAGAGAAAGGGAAACATCTATGTGAAAGCCCAACATCGATTGGCTGCCTCCTGCATGTCCGCCTCCTCCCACCCCACCCCTGCGCGTGTACACACACACACACACACACACACACACACACACACACGGGAGATTGAGCCCAAAACGCGGGCATGTGCCCTTGACCAGGAATCGAACCAGCAACCTCCTGGTGCATGGGATGATGCCCAACTGAGCCACACTGGCCAGGGCTCCGTTTGGCCATTTTAAAATTATATATCATACATCAAATTCTAACATAAGGGGAAAATAAAGATGTCCACATGCCAGTCCTGCTTTCCGGGGGCAATTGCTTCCAACTCCTTGAAGCTGTTTCTTCTAGTATTTACCTCATTTTAAAACCACAAACTTTCCTGTTATTGTTAAAATTGGTGGTCTTTATAAAGGTCTTTAAGTGCATGCATCTTTCTTTATTTTTTAAATATATTTTATTGATTTTTTACAGAGAGGAAGGGAGAGGGATAGAGAGTTAGAAACATTGATGAGAGAGAAACATCGATCAGCTGCCTCCTGCACACTCCCCCCGCACTGGGGATGTGCCCGCAACCAAGGTACATGCCCTTGACCGGAATCGAACCTGGGACCCTTGAGTCCGCAGGCCGACGCTCTATCCACTGAGCCAAACCGGTAGGGGCATGCATCTTTTTTTTTTTTTTTTAAATGTTTTTATCGATTTTTAGAGAAAGGGGGGAAGGGAGAGGGATAGTGATAGAAACATCGATGAGAGGAACATCATCCATTGGCCGCCTCCTGGGGATCGAGTCCACAACCCAGGCATGTGCCTTGACCTGGAATTGAACCAGTGACCTCTTGGTTCCTGGGTCGAGCTACAGTGTCTGGGCAAAGTGTGCACATCTTAACATGTTGCATATGTATACACTTGTGTGTACACAGCCCAGATCAAGATAAATTTCAGCTCCCACAGGCGCTCCTTTTGCCCACTCCTAGTCAGAGGCCCCATCTATCACTGTAGCACTATTGACATTTGTGGGGTTGTACTGAGCACTGTTGGATATTTAGCAGCATCCCTGGCCTTCACTCATTTGTGTAGGAAGACTAAGCCCTCCCTCAAAGATGACTACACCCTAACTTGTGAATATTCACTTTACATGGTGAGGGGGGATTAAAGTTGCAGATGAAACTGAAGATACTAATTAGCTGACCTTAATTTGACGGCCCAATGTAATCACAAGGGTACTTCAGTTTGGAAGGAGGCAGTCAGAGAGGTGACAAGAGAAACAGAGGTTGGAGGCTGCACCTTGCAGATGGAGGGGCCACAAGGCACGGAATGCAGAGACCTCCAAAAGCTGGAAAAGGCAAGGAACTGGATTCTCCCCTAAAGTCTTCAGAAGGAATTCTGGGAGCCTGCGCTGGCCGGGTAGCTCAGCTGGTTAGAGTGTTGTCCTGATACACCAAGGTTATGGGTTCAATCCCCCGGTCAGGGCACATACAAGAACCAACCTTTTCGGCTCGGGGGAGGCTCAGGTGCAACTTTCTTTGGTCATCCCGAATCGGGGTCACCGACACCAGCTGCCTCCTCCATGCAGCTGAAGTGAAACCCCAACAAAATCAAAGTCATATACCCGAGGTGCACCAGTGGGGAAGTGGCTGCCACATCTGCCTTGGCCCCCAAGATCGGCCCCTTGGGCCTGTCTCCTAAAAAGGTTGGTGATGCCCAGCCAGCGTGGCTCGGCGGTTGAGTGCCGGCCTATGAACCAGGAAGTTGCAGTTCAATTCCTGCACATGCCCAGGTTTTGGCTCAAACCCCAGCATGGGGCGTGCAGGAGGCAGTCAATTAATGATTGTCTCTTATCATTGATGTTTCTCTCTCTCCCTCTCCCTTCCTCTCGGAAATTTAAAAAAAAAAGGTTATGACATCACCAAAGCCACTGGTGATTGGAAGGGTCTGAGGATTACAGTGAAACTGACCAATCACAACAGACAGGCCCAGATTGAAGTAGTGCCTTCTGCCTTTGCCTTGATCATCAAAGCCCCCAAAGAACCCCCAAGAGACAGAAGAAGCCAAAACAAACAGTAAGCGCAGTGGAAATACCCCTTTTGCGGAGACTGTCATCGTTGCCCAACAACTGTGGCACTGATCTTTAGCTAGAGAACTCTCTGGAACCATTAAAGAGATCCTGGGCACTGCCCAGTCTGTGGGCTGCAATGTTGATGGCCGCCACCCTCATGACATCATAGATGGTATCAACAGTGGTGCAGTGGAATGTCCGGCTAGTTAAGAACTACAAAGGAAAATATTTCAATTAAACATTGTTTGATAACAACCTCCCCCCCCGACAAAAAACCAAATAGTACATAAGGCAACTGGACGATGTTTCTTTCTTCCTCTATTTCTGAGGTCAGTAAAAACATATACTCGGGTGAGGATTAAAAAAATAAAAATCAATGTCAGAGAAACACTGACTGACATGCACCCTGGCCAGGGCTCAACTCCACAACCTTTTAGTGTACAGGATGTTGCTTTAACTAACCCAGCCACTTGGCCAGGGCCTGTCATTTCTTTTATATACTTACTAGAGGTGTGGTGCACAAATTCGTGCACAGGTGGGGTCCCGGGGGAGGGACTGTGGGAGCTGGGCCAGTCACAGGAGGTTGACTGTAGGAGCACACTGACCATCAGGGGGCAGTTCCTGCATTGAACATCTGCCCCCTGGTGGTCAGTGTGCATCATAGCAACCAATTGATCGGTCGTTTGGTTGTTCAGGCTTTTATATAGAGAGCTTTTGTTATTTCACCCCAAATGTTGTAAGAGATACGTCAAGCTCCTTGCAATAAAATTTCCTAATTCTCAAGCACACAAGGTCTCCCATCATCCATTCTGTATTTACTCTGGAGACCTTCCTCTGGACATCCACTTTCTAAGCCCCTGCACAGGAACTATGCAAATGGGGACATAGGAGGCAATTTGTCTTTTTTATGTTGATGACATTTTGTGCTGGATTCAAAGTTTTTCTGAGCACAAAATTTGTATATGAAAATCATATTCCCTCGGAAATTTGAGGAACTTCTAGCTTTCAGCATTCCAGGATTATAAGTGATTCTCTGTCCTTTTTAGAGGTTGCAATTGGGGTTCCAACAAAGCAGGGTCCCCCAACAATGAGCAATTCTCAGATGCTAGCAGGGTATCCAATCATTCAGCTAAATCCTGACACCACCTGAAGACAGATGACTCCACAGGTAGGGCTCAGTCCTAGAAGACCACTCCCACCCCCCAACACACCTCAGCGATTAGCCGGCCGCAAGCCCAGCTGCTTCGAACCAGAGCTGGCTACAAATCAGATTCCCACGACCCACTTCTTGGGATTGGTGCATTTGCTAGAGGCTCACAGAACTCAGAGGAACATATTACTTTCTAGATTACAGGTCTATTATCAAAGAATGTGACTCAGAGGCAGATAGAAGAGACACATAAGGCCAGGCACCAGGAAAGGGCAGGCAGTCCCTACGCCCTGTTCAGGCGCACCACTCTCCCCGCATTTCCACATGCTCACCGACCTGGAAGCTCTCACAAAAGGACCAGCAAACTGCCCCTCTGGGTTTTTATGGAGGCTTCATTAGAGTTATGATTAAGTCATTAGGAGTTGGTGATTGATTCAACCTCTTCCCGCTCCTGATATATGGGGACGGGACACAAAGTCCAACCCTCTCTAATCACATGGTTGGCTTCACTGGCAACCAGCCCCCATCCTTATGTGCTTCACCTCATTAACCTAACAAGACACACTTGGGAAATTCCAAGGGTTTGCAGCGGTTCTCAACCTGTGGGTCGCGACCCCTTGGCGGTCGAACGACCCTTTCACAGGGATCCCCTAAGACCATCCTGCATATCAGATATTTACATTACGATTCATAACAGTGGCAACATTACAGTTATGAAGTAGCAATGAAAACAATTTTATGGTTGGGTCACAACACAAGGAACTGTATTTAAAGGGCCAGAAGGTTGAGAACCACTGGTTTAGGGAGTAGTGAAGCCAGGAACTATGGATGAAGACTGAACATCTTATAAATCACACATCACAGTCCAACCTCTGGTCTTTGAACTCGGATCCCTCACAGCAAATTACTCAAGTCAAAAGATACTGGTCCAGCCCTGACTAGTGTTGCTCAGTGGTTAGAGCCCACTCACTGAAGAGTCGCAGTCAAGGGCACCTACCTGGGTTGCAAGTTCGATCCCTGGCCCCAGTTGGGGTGCAAGCAGGAGGCAACCAATCAATATGTCTCTTACATTGATGTTTCTTTCTTTCTCCCACTGCCCCCCCCCCCAAAAAAATCAATGGAAAAAACATCCCCAGGTGAGGATTAACAAAAAGATACTGGTCCAGCCCCAATTGGTGTGGCTCTGTTCGAGTGTTGTACCATACACCAAAAGGTGGGTTTGATCCCTGGGATCAATTCTCTCCCCCATCCCCTTCCTCTCTCTAAAAAAGATACTTGTCCATTACTAGAATCTCATTCAGTCATGAGTAACTATCCAGCCATCATTTTATCATATGCAAATGTCTTCCAGGGTGATGTCATTCAGTTTGCAAGCGGCCATTCAAACCTGTCAGGTTCCAACAGCATAGGTGGTCTCGGGAAAAGCATGGCTTCACCCCTTCACACTGTAGAATCTCTTGCTGAGCCCCTCTTCAAGTTTAAAAAATAAAATGTTGCCCTAACCAGTTTGGCTCAGTGGATAGAGCGTCGGTCTGTGGACTGAAGGGTCCCAGGTTTGATTCCAGTCAAGGGCATGTACCTTGGTTGTAGGCACATCCCCCGTTGGGGGTGTGCAGGAGGCAGCTGATCAATGTTTCTCTCTCATCGATGTTTCTGATTCTCTATCCCTCTCCCTTCCTCTCTGTAAAAATCAATAAAATATAAAACAAATAAAAAAAAGAAAATAAAATGTTGGATTTCCCTTGTTGCATAACCCAATTATTCATCCCTTTGTCCTCTGCTATTATTTCTCCTTCTCTCCATGTGTTGTTTCTGTTACCCAGACTTTTCCACCCTTTGAAGGGTCTTTAGGTTCTGCCACGGTCCAGATCCAGATTGCAGGCAGCCAGGCTAGTTTAGCCAGTGCCTCCCCTGAGGCCACTCTCACTCAGACGGGCTGAGGTTCCTGGTGCAGAACTCATGGGCTGCCCGAACCACTAGGCAACACATCAGCATCCACTGTCAGCCCCAACTCTGCCTGACGGGGTGAAGGCACAACCTATCCCATCAGGCCCTTAGGAATTCTGGCATAAAGGCTTTAACAGTAGTTAACAGTTTCTTGCTTAACAATCCTCCCTGCTTCCAGCACCCGCAGTTGTACCCCTGGTCCTGGGACCACTATCAGGTAGGGGAAAAAAGCCACAGTAATGGGGGCAAGAACTTTAGTCACACCAGCACCCCCCAATCCCTTCCCCAGAACATTAAGCCCCCCTCAGACTGAGCGTGAGCACACACTGGAGAAGGCATGTAAGCCAGCCCTTCATGTCTTTATTCCTGCCGTTTTAGATAACCAGTGTTTGAACTGCCCGTTTAAACCCTCTATCAAACTCCTACTAAGGAGGACACCTCTCTGCCTATTGCGGGACATTCAGTGCTGGCTGTAAAGTGTGTTCCTTGGTTCCAAGAAATGTAACCTGGTGGTACAAACAAGTACAGTACTTTCCGTTCCTATCCTTGAACAGTATTTTTATGCATCATTTGTATCTGCTATTGGGTATGCAAAGCCCTGTCTGGAGTTAAATGTCTATTCCTGTTAGGACCCGTTTATAGCCCCAGAGTGCTACTGGCATCGGTCCAATATAACCCACTTCCCCCAGGAAATCTTTCCCAGAGCCATTTGCAGCCTGTCTCTTGTTGACACAGTTCTTGTGCCTTGCAGGGTGCAAGAGGACTATGTCTAGATTCGGTCCATCTCTGTATTGCTGCAGCCCCCCTGGCCCACTCGTGTCATGGGCCCAGGTGCCACAACTAAGCGCACCGAAGGGTCTACTTGGTGGTGCCAATCACCTTCCGAACTTGGAAGGGGGTTCTTCAGATGGGCATCAACTTGTCCTATTTTAACATACCCCTCAACTTCCCACAGGGACTTCGGCGTCCCTTTAATGAGCCAGATGTCCATTGTCCTCATGCCTGACCACTGGCTACTGCCCGTGACTGAGTAAAAACCCAAAGGAAGGAGCTCACTGCTGTTCAATTCTTCTGTCACTCCTGGAAAAACAGCAGGCAACTCAGCCCATGGAGCTGATCTCTTTTTACCTTCTGTGATCAGAGTAGTGGCCTTCCAAACAGGATGTTGTCCGTTTACCTTGGAACTGGTGTTCACAAACCAAGCAGCTCTTTGTTGCTCAGCCAAGAGCTATTTATAGGGCACTGTCCAAGTGACAATAGAAGCTAGCAGCTCCTCACAGTTCCTCAGTCAGTCCTAGGGGAAAAGACACTTCCTCCTTCTATCTCCTTGCTATCTATCGCCAGGCAGCATGGTCTTGTATAAATCAATTCCATTTCATTATCTTACTCTTCTGGGCCCTGCAATACCTATTCGAGCATTTTTCTGTCAGCACCCAAGACATGGTGGGTATTTCAGGTTTCAAGATCACTTTATGTCCTTCAGGCATGAGTAGCTTCAGTTTATGTCTGATAGCAAAGTAGAAAATGTTCCACAAATGAAAATTCTCTTGTCCAATGTCCCAGTAGCCATCAATAGGAAGTGCTCATGAAGTGCTGCCAAGCCCCAGCCCACACGCCACATGGGCTATTGCACAGAGAAGCTGTTCCAGCTTCTATTCCATCCGTGTGGGCTCAGGCAATCACACAGGTCTCCATCCAGCATGTCCAATTAATGTGCCAGAAGGGCGCATTTACAAGCCTGTTTTACAAGACTAGGTAGGGAAATGTTCCCCAGTTAGATACAATGTCCACCCCGTAACACAATCAGGTAAGAGACACGACTTCACATAAAGCCTGCTCAATTGAACTCATCTGTTTTTACCTTCTTTGATCATAGTGGCCAGTTCTCCTAACTTTTACCTGAATTCCATCAATCCTCACATTTCTAACTGTAGGCCCTATTGGGACTAACCAACTGGTCTTGGTTTTATAATAGTAGGTAGGGGAAGTGTGCTCCAGTAGGACACAATATCCACTCCCATAAAACATTAGTTAAAGGAGACACAACTTTAAAACAGTATTATATATATATATTTTATTTCAGAGAGGGAGAGAGAGAGAGAGAGAGAGAGAGAGAGAGAGAAACATCAATCAGTGATGAGAATCATGAATTGGCTGCCTCCTGCACCTCCCCCTGGGGATTGAGGCCACAACCTGGGCATATACCCTGACTGGGAATTGAACCATGACCTCCTGGTTCATAGGTTGATGAACAACTTCTTTACATAAAGCCTACTTAAATATTCCAGCTTTCATAATCTACCGATCATTAGATTTTCATGTTCTCTCAATCTCATTGAGTCAGATTCAGCAACAGGCTTTGGTGCCACAGTTCATGGGTATACCATTATCAAGGAGTACCTAGAAACTTCTCTTTTCCATTCCGACCATTTTACCCACTTTTGTGTAAAAGGCTTTAAGTCCCATAGTGAGGGTCAAGGCAAGAGACCGGGGCCCTTTGCCAATCCTTAACTTGATTAACTGGCCTAACCACTGTCCTGGGCAGGTTGCTTGCACAATCTTCTTAGCCTCCCAGGTTCTGCAGTGCCTTCCTTCTTGGAAGGAAGCTACAGGTGTGCTGGGAAACTTGGTTTCATCATGCTACTCAAGACTGGCTGGCAGGGAAGGCTCTGGCAAAGCTGGGAGGTGCCCTCTGAGTAAGCCCATAGTCTCCCCGACTGTGCCCGCACCCCACATCTCTCCCAGGCCCAAGTCCATCTCTGTCCACCCCGTTACAGACTGACAGCATCCCCAAGTGTCTTTATCTGATAGGGCACAAAGTAGGTACCCACAGGGGACTCACGAATTACAGAACCCACGTGGCTCCTTTAACATAAATGACTACTTTAAAAAAGAAAAAAGGCCCTAACCAGTTTGGCTCAGTGGATAGAGCGTCAGCCTGCGGACTCATGGGTCCCAGGTTCGATTCCGGTCAAGGGCATGCACCTTGGTTGTGGGCACCACTCCAGTAGGGA
>NW_006290772.1:564162-566674 GCF_000327345.1 Myotis davidii
ACTGGCAAGAAGAAAAATTTCATGGAGTTCTCCACCCACCCAAGCACCCTGAGGAGACTTCAATGGTTCTATCTCCCCTTCTGGGGGGGCATCAGTAGATGAAAAATGCCAGTCTCAGTACAGGGGCAGGGATACAGCTAGCCAAGTTTGCTTTCAAAACAGATTGCCTCTTGCTTCTGGAGGTGCTCACGTGCCGTTTCCTCCACGAGAACTTTAGCCGAAGAGGCAGTAGCTTGTCTAGAAGGGAAAGCTTTACTTTAGTGAGAAAACATACTGATCATGACTAAAACATGAGAGAGAGGAAGCTGAATTTGCCAAACCTTGAATGGTCCCGTAGGCAATTTAAGACGCCCAGGAGCAGCGTGAACAGGCTTTCCAGGGTCATACTGTGGACAGGTGGGAAAAGGTAGGTGCTTTTCATGGCCTTATTAATATTTCCCCACCAACAGTGGTTCATAAATGCTACCACTTTGTCAACGGACCAATGGTTTAATGCATGTCTAATAGTTAGGAGGGGAAATTTTAGAGTCTCCAGTAGAACTGAATCCAAACCAGAGCTTTCTCGTTTTATCAAACCAACAATTGTTGGATTTCCAATTTTGTTTTTCTTTTGCTGGAGCCAACTGTTGGGCGTCTCTAGCCAGTTTTCCTAAGTTTCTGTGGAAATATCCCTTTGGACCATGACAGAAGTTTGACTACTGCTGGTTCCCTTAAGGGCAACATTCCTTGAGGAAGTGTCAGCAAGGGGATTTCCTTTAACTTACAGAGAAGCTAGTTTAGAGTGCCCTGGGCTCTTAACAGCTAACGCAGCAGGCAGAAGTATAACAGTGACGGCGAACGTAGGACACGCGTGTCAGAGGTGACACACGAACTCATTTTTTTGGTTGATTTTTCTTTGTTAAATGGCATTCAAATATATAAAATAAATATCAAAAATATAAGTCTTTGTTTTACTATGGTTGCAAATACCAAAAAATTTCTATACGTGACACGGCACCAGAGTTAAGTTAGGGTTTTTCAAAATGCTGACACGCCGAGCTCAAAAGGTTCGCCCTCAGTGAAGTATAACATCCAATGGTTCCCGAACATAGGGCCACTTCTAATTTTATTTGCAGAGGAATTCAGCCTGCTGTGAAGTAGCCTCGGTTAAAATGTTGCCTTCATGATTTCAAAGGAGGTTTAGCTTACCCAGTGCAGGGCTTACACGTTTCATTCTTTAAATATAAGCTGTCTGTAAACCATGAGAAATCAGCATTACCCAGGGGAGCCTGTAGTAGATTCTCACCAGGACTCAGGCGCTGATCCACCAGTGCCACGCGGTCACAAGGAGCTTCACCAGGACTGGAGGCAAGAGTGGCTGTATTCAGGTCATTACGTGAAAGCTATGTAAGGCAACTTACTGAAAAATGCTGAGTGTAACGAGAATCTGGGAGAGCCTCCACTGCATGGGGTACGAAGATGGCTAAAGGGGATCCCACAATTTCCTCTGTGATTTTAACCGAAAGGGCAGGAACGGCTCTAAGAGGGGGACTGTCCCTGAACCACAGGGTCCAATTGCTGACCACAGCATCCAAGGGGTCTATGGTGATCCCCATGTTTCTGGGTGAGCACTCTAAGGGCATTCCCTTCCTTAACATGTACAAAAAGTAAAAGGGGAATCTGATCATTCGGGTGCACAAGAGCGGGTGGGTTCATTAAACTCTCCTTTAAGGCTTTAGAGGCCATGTCGTCTTGTTCTTCCCATAGAATTGGGTCAGGACTGTCATTCTTTGGTAAAACTTACAGAGGTTTTGTCCTAAGAGATTTGGGATCCAGTTTCAACTCTAGCTGAGTAGCCCAAGAAAACCTTGCAACTGATGCTTAGTTTTGGGCCTTGGGAAACCTAGGACACCATGAAGCCCACCTGGGCCCAGGGTAGTCCTTATTCCGGTATCAGATGTCCCGAAGAGCAAATCTGAGTTTGGACAAATTGTAATTTTCATTTAGAGAAGTTATGTCCCTTTAAGGCCAAAAGGGACATACGTTCTAACAGGCGTATGCTGTCTTCCTGCGAGATCTGGGAGGAAGAGCAAAGTAAATCATCCACGTCCTGAAACAAGGTAGAATCTTTAGGGAAAGTTATGTCATCCGAGTCAGCCTTCAGGATTTGTGAGAAAGAGAAGGGCTTTTAGTAAAACCAGAGGCATTACTGTCCAGGTAAACTGTTTTCCTTTCCAAGTGAAAGCAAGAAAGGTACTGGCTAGCTTCATCAGGTGGAATTTTAAAAATGCACGGCATAAAGAAATTGCTGTCAAGAATTGACTTCCATGCCGAAACCGGCTTGGCTCTGTGGATAGAGCGTCGGCCTGCGGACTGAAAGGTCCCAGGTTCGATTCCGGTCAAGGGCATGTACCTGGGTTGCGGGCACATCCCCAGTAGGAGATGTGCAGGAGGCAGCTGATCGATGTCTCTCTCTCATCGATGTTTCTAACTCTCTATCTCTCTCCCTTCCTCTCTGTAAAAAATCAATAAA
>NW_006290772.1:566955-567290 GCF_000327345.1 Myotis davidii
GAAACAATAGGGTGTTGAGGGATAACAATGCTGTTTACCCCTTAGAGGTCCTGAATTAAACACCAGCCTTGGATCCTTACAGGTAAAATGGGAGTGTTGCTGGGACTAATGCAAGGAAAAATGAGGCCCCAAGTCACTTTTTAAAAAAATATATTTTTATTGACTTCAGAGAGGAACACTGGGGATTGAGCCCACAATCCGGGCATGTGCCCCAATCAGGAATTGAACCGTGACCTCCTAGTTCAGGGGTGGGCAACCTTTTTGGGAGTGCGTGCCAAAACCAACAAAATCTCTGACTCAAAATTCTCCTGTGTGCCAACCCTAATTTTTTGAGA
>NW_006290772.1:567509-583555 GCF_000327345.1 Myotis davidii
CAGGGGTTACCCACCCCCGTCCTAGTTCATAGGTTGACACTCAACCACTGAGACATGCCAGCTGGGCAGAAGCCCTGAGTCTTATAATCTACTAGAGGCCCGGTGCACAAAATTTGTGCCCAGGTAGGGTCCCTAGGCCTCGCTGGTGATCAGGGTGGATCAGGGATTTCCTGCTGCCGGCCAGGGCCTTCCTTTGTCCTGCGCCACCCAATGGTGATCAGTGCACATCATAGCGAGCAGTCGAACTCCCGAGGGAACACTTTGCATATTAGCCATTTATACATATACTAGAGGCCCGATGCATGAAATTCGTGCAAGGGGCTTGGCCCTCACAGCCTTGGTTTTGTCCAGAAGGTCATCGGGCTACCTGGTCTAATTAGCATATTATGCTTTTATTATTCTTAATAGATTATGGGCTTCATGCCTTGAGGGCTTCATTACTTATGGGGTATTAATTTGGAAAGGGGGCTTGAGCAATCTATTTGAATCTTAATAGATATAGATTCTGCCAATATCAACTGAAAATTTTACCCATAAAGAGGATGACAAAAATAAAAGAAAAGAGGATGGCAACTAGTCCAATAGGGACAAATCATCAGGGTTCCTAGATTCAGATACAGTATGGTCAGAAGTGGAATAAAAGATGCTGAAGGGTCAATCAGTTCACCTGATTAACTATTTTGACAGCTACTGTCAAATTCTAGAATGATTTTCCCCTTTCAGGAGAAAGAAATTCTGGCAGGTCACTTCCCTAGGAAGTCTCAGCTTAATAAATGAATAGGGACCTGGCCAGGTATCTCGGTTGGAGCATCGCCCTGATGCATTAAGGTTGCAGTTTCAATCCTCGGAAAGGGCAAACGATCAACCAATGTATGCATAAATGGGTGGAACAATGAATTGCTGTTTCTCTCTGGGGGAAGAAAAATCCCAAAGAAAACTGCTTTAAAACAAACAGAGGTACAAAGAAGGATGCCCTGGCCAGTGTGGCTCAGTTGGTTGGGGTCATCCTGTGCACTGAAGGATTGTTAGTCTGATTCCTAGTCAGGGCACATGCCAGGGTTGAGGGCTCAATCCCCAGTTTGTGTGTGTGTGTGTGCAGGAAACAGCTGATCAATGTTTCCCTCTTGCATAAACGTTTCTGTCTGTCTCTCTAAAAAGCAATTTTAAAAATAGATTTTTTAAAAAGTGTATCTCTTAAAGGGCATAGACAAAAGGAATAGATTCAGAAACCTATTGAGGTTTAAAATGCCACAATTAGAACTGTTTTATTACTCTGAAGCAGGGCTGCTTTACAGCAGTGGGTTGAGCTTAGGACAACGATTCATGGCCAATCTGGAGAAAAGTTTCTCCAAGCTGATTAAGAGGGAGGATTGGGAAGAACACCTAGTAGTTCTCAGAGCCACATCACGCGTGATGAGGAAGACTTTGGGAAGGCTGGAGGCACCTGAAGCGCCAAAATTTGCAACAATCTCTTTTACAACGTCCCAGCTCTTTGCAGTAACAGAAGAATCTAGGAGGCTTTTGTTTTTGTAGAGGGGCCTTCATTTGCCGAAGCTGAAAATAAAAATTCTTAGCAGTCTTGCTCTGGCTGGTGTGTCTCAGTTGGTTGGGCATTGTCCCTGCACCCAAAAGGTTGCAGATTTGACTCCTGGTCAGGGCACACGCCTGGGTCGCGGGCCAGTCTCATCCAATGCTGATGAGACTGGTCCTCGACGACCAGCAAACGAACTAGCTGATGATAAATTGGAAAACCCAGGCTGGTAGGTCTGAGTAATTGTCAAACTCTTCAACAGATGTGTGAGGGTCCTCAGTTGCTCTAGGAAAGTCTCTAAGGCTCATAATTCAGCGTTAGTCCAAGGAACATATGAAGCTTGAGGCCTATTAGGATCCTCAGAGGGCTGAACTTGAAATTCAGAGAAGAAAGGCCCCAGAGGTAGAGCCGCAGGCAAAGAAGTGATGGAAGAAGAGCCTGAGGCGAAGGAGCTGGGGTGGGGGGTGGGGGAAAGGACAAGAAAATGCTGGAGGCGAAGAAGCCATGTCCTCTCTCTTTGGAAGTTCAGTATCTTCAGTTAATTCTCAAACTTCATTGCACAATGAGGCAATTTCAGATTCTCGGTAACGTTTGAAGTTTCAAAATAGCATTTTATTTATCTTTGCCAGTTTTAGCGCATGGATTGTCCAATTGCTTTAAAGAAAAGTTTGAGAGTCTCAAAGATTCTGCAAAATGGCCACTGATACTCTTTATTTTTTTTTTAAATGAGTCTATTGATTTTTATTTTTTTTAGAGAGGAATGGAGAAGAGAGATAGAAACATCGATGGGCTGCCTCTTGCACGCCCCCTATTGGAGATGAGCCCGCATCCCGGGCACATTCCCTGACCGAGAATCCAACCTATGACCTCTTGGTGCATGGGTGATGCTCAACCACAGAACCACAACAGCTGGGCGCCACTGATACTCTTAATTACTTTTGTACTCTTGGTTAGACAAGCCCATTTGAGTCAATATGTACATAAAGAGTCACTGAGACTTTCAAACATAATAATTTCAGGCGGAGCGCCTTTAGGAAGGGCGTTCCGAAAATATTTAGGTAACTGTCACCCTATTTTCAGAGGCTTTTCTAAACAGCTCAAGCAACCTGCAGCCAATCTCACTTCAGAACAGCTTGATCACAGAGAGTCCTGGCCCCAGGCTTTTTTTTTTTTTTTTTTTAAGCAAATTCTTTAATGGAGACAGTCTGTTCTGGGAACACACAATCCAAGGCTGAATAACAAACAGAGCAGCCCCTAGAAGCACTCTGATTCCCCCTAGGCCCTAGGGAGTCTGGCCAGAGCACCAAACTAGCTCACGAACAAACGAGACCTTTAAGCAAAACAAAAGACTCAAAACAGTTCCAGAATAAAGCTTGAAAAGCTCCAGAACAAGAAGCGGAAGTACAGTTCCGAGAGAAGACTTACCCTTTCCAGCTCCTGAAAGGAGACAGTGAACTCAAGACAGCTCTACGGGCGCCAGCACCTGCTTGCCCCTCAGGCCGAAGCAATCGGGGTCTCTTCTCTGGATCCCGAGAGCCCCCAAAATTCGTCGGTAAAAAAAAGTCGACTAGGCATTTCATCATCAAAAAGGATTTATTCAGGAAAAAGGAAGGGCTGCAGCTCAGAACTTACAGACTTGGTGAGCCACGTGCATTTTCGGTCGAAAAAGGATGGAGAAAGTGCTTTATAGAGGGCACGGGAAGTTAAGGGGCGGGGCTGACACGACCATAGAGCTCTGTTGTAACGCTAGAGTTCTTCCGGTAGGCCTCCCCCGATGTAGGGTGTGAGAGCGCCCCCTTCAGGCCTCTCAATTCTGTCTAGTTGAGGTCTCTATCACAAATTTTGACACTGGCAACCTTATTGAATGGAGCCCCTGGGTGAGCCCCTGGGGAGGGCGGCCGAAGAAAAGGGTCTGGGGAGAGATGAGCGGCGACCTCCGAGATGTTCGCTGGCGCCAGGGCATTCGACGTCAGACGTGCTACTCCAACCGGCGCTTCTCTGGGGCGGAAATCGCTCCAGCACTTCCGCCGGTTCATCCAGAAAAACAACAGCTCTCCCAAAGGTACTGACTTTTTTTTAAGAATTAGCCTTTGCTATAGCTGATCCCAGAATATGCTATGCTAATTTTCTAACCTAGCTGGCAGCAATGGCTTAAATAACAATGTAGAAACCATTGTGTTAGTGCAGGAAAAAATTAGATATAGGTAGAAAATTAGACAGGGAGATGGATGTACTTCTTTCATTAACCAACTATTAATGAGGGAATGATGGCATCATGTGATATACTCAGACTCTGGAGTCAGACTGCTGGACTGAGTCTCAACTTTCCTTCTTACTGTGTGGCCTTAAGCAAGTTGTGTCTCACCTTCCCCCAGCAAAAAAAGTAGAGAAGTTGGGTTGAAGAGGGAGTGGTCCCTTTGGGGACAGAGCTTGGGGACTTGCCCGCCGTACCCCGGGAATTCTTGTCGGGCCACAGACATGAGTGTGGCCAGAGTACGAACTCCACCTGCTCGTCTGTTGGAGTTTATTCCTCAGGAGTCTCCATTCTGGTGGAGGAGACAGGGCAGGTGGGCACCTCCAGCGGCAACCTGTTTTGGAAACACAGGGTCAAACGTGGCTTTTCCAGCCTGGCTGTGTTCCTGGCCTAGCCCAGCCCAGCCCACCCCCCGGTACCGAGACTGGCATTTTCCATCCATTGGGTGGAGTTGGCACTAAGACCTGCCCACCAGAGGGGAAGACAGAACCATTGAAGTCTCCTCAGGGTGCTTGGTGGGTGGAGATAAAAGGGGCATGAAGTTTTCCTTCTTGCCAGTGTCGCCGGGGGGCTCATTCAGCTCTCCGGGGAAGGGGGGGGGGAGTCCTGAGTCTGTCCTGACTGGGAAGCCCTGGAAGGGTCAGAGGGCGTCCGGAAGCTTCCCCCTCCCTCCCCGCAGTGCCAGCTGCTGGCCGGGAGCACCTCGCTGTGGCTCCCGTGGTTTGCTGCACTTTGAGATCTGTTTGCTTCCAGCGTTGTGAAATTTCCCAGGTTTGTTCATGGAAAGCTTGGGCTGGTGACATCTGCCAGGGAATCTGACTTTCTCTTCCTGGAGGTGAGGCAGGGACGACACTGTTGGGGGATAGGTTTCTTCTTTTTTCTTTTTTAAAGTAGTCATTTATGTTAAAGGAGCCACGTGGGTTCTGTAATTCGTGAGTCCTCTGTGGGCACCTACTTTGTCCCCTATCAGAAAAAGACACTTGGGGATGCTGTCAGTCTGTAATGGGGTGGACTGAGATGGACCTGGGCCTGGGAGAGATGTGGGGTGCGGGCACAGTCGGGGAGACTATGGGCTTACTCAGAGGGCACCTCCCAGCTTTGCCAGAGCCTGCCTTGCCAGCCAGTCTTGCCCGGCATGATGAAACTCTTCAATGGCTAGGTCTCCCAGTACATCTGTAGCTTCCATCCGGGAAAGATGGTGCTGAGGAGACCATGGTCCTGGGCACTGCTGGTCTCATCAGAAATGAGCTGATACTTACGTTTGTCTGCTGTAGCCAACATCTGGTCTCTCACTCCTGTGGGATCCATGCCCTCCCCAAGTGCTTTGTGGCAAGCGGGTGTTGACATGAGCAGTCAGCAGGGTCCAGCTGGGGTGTGGTTTGGCATCAGATGGCCCTGGGTGACCCTAGCCTTCGCAGGCCTGCCCCAAACTGTTCAGCAGCAGAAGGGTGTCCTGGGAAGTTTGGGGAGATGATGCTCCTCTCCATCCTGCTTCATTCCCACTCTTTTCTTATAATATTTCAAAAGTTGATTTTTAGAGAAAGAGTAAAGGAGAGGGGGAGAAAGAGAAACATGGATTGGTTGACTCCTGTACACACCCTGACCAGGGATTGAACCGGTGACCCCTCAGTGCACCAGATTATGTTCAACCAACTGAGCCACACCGGCCAAGGCACTCCCACTCTTGAACTTGCAACTTTGCCCTAACCCTTCCTGTTCCCTTGTTGAGCTCTATAATGTCCTCTGAATTCCTGTGTCCCATACCAACTTGGGAATCCCACAGCAACCCCCAGCCCGGGAACCTGCCTCAGCTCTGCCCTCCCTTATGGGACTAACTCTTTGAAAAACAGCTGGGAGGAAAGTGTGCCAAGATGCCATGTGAAACAGGCCAGCTCTATTTGCTGGTGAATTCCTGCACCTTGACAGTGTTTCCCTGTGCCGGCCTATGGGGGCAGGCATTGGGAAGAGCAGACGCAGCGTAGTCCTGCAGCTGCTGGTCAGGCGAGGAGCTAGCTCAGGGGTGGGCAAACTTTTTGACTCGAGGGTCACAATGGGTTCTTAAACTGGACCGGAGGGCCGGAACAAAAGCATGGATGGAGTGTTTGTGTGAACTAATATAAATTCAAAGTAAACATCATTACATAAAAGGGTACGGTCTTTTTTTTCAATAGTTTTATTCATTTCAAGCGGGTTGTAGTTTGCCCACGGCTGAGCTAGATCAATCTAGGTTGCTGGCAGGTGCTCAGGGTGGAGGCTGAGTGCATTCAGGTTGAAACTGATGTCAAGTCCCCTTGATGGCATCTTTCTCAAGGTAACTTCTTCCAAAAATGATTCTTGCATTGCTCTCCACCTTGCCCTGATCCCCAGTGATGTCAGAGAGACTTGATGGGACTGCTCTGCAAAGTGGGATGTGTCTGAGTTAGGAGGGACCCTGTAGGCTACCTAATACAGCCCCACCCCCGTTTCACAGGCAGGCAGGGGGTGGCTAAAGGCAGGATCTGCTGACTCAGGTCATACTTTCCTGTTTTTGGTGCCTCCTCCTCACCACCTTGGTCCTGGACCTCCTCTAAGATTGTCATCATCTGGGCTCCTCTGGTGCCTGTACTCTCTAGGTGGGACAATCCCCAGGGATTTTCTCCTATATTTTCTCCCTTGCTCAAGGCCATTGTCACTGCCCACCCCTCACCATCTGGCTCACTCTTGCTAGTGGTCACTACTGGCAGCACCTTTCCTCTCGTGACTCACTCTTACTAAGTGCTCACTGCATACTGGGAGTGGGAGCAGCAAGGCCCCAGTCTCATCCCTGTGGAGTGCTCCAGTGTGAGCTCTGTCACCCTTCTCCCCCTTCCTCTCAGGGACTAGCCTGGCCATCCTGGGCCACCCAGGGGTGCACTTTCCTCCTCGGTCAATTACTGCTTCGCATACCCAGGGGCTTCCCAAGGTGGCCCATCCTCAAGTGTCCAGACCTGGTCTGGCCTTTGTCCTTGGACCCATGACCCGCTTCCATCAGGTGATCACCAGAGTGGGTAGGTCTTGGGCCACATTTGTTGGACCCCTGGTGAATTCCTGCCCATCCCTGGCCAGGCCACCATGCCCTTGCCCTTGTCCACCATTCAATCTTACCACTTGCTCAGCCTCTGCTGGGGACCAGGGGTATTAGCCATACCAGGCTGCACTGCCGTACTCTCGTCTGCTGGGTGCAGGCCTTGGGGGTTGGGAAGAGTCCAGTCTCACAGTTTGTCTGGGAGGGGTAATTAGCACTTCCCCACTCCAAACCAGCCACCCTCATTCTCATAAAACCCCAGCCATGCCCACAGTCCCTTTCCTTTCCCAAGCCCTTCCTGAGTCAACCTAGTGTCTCCCTTCCGGCCTGGCTCAAATGTGCCCAGCCTGGCCTGTCCCACCAGAGTACTCAGGAGGGACAGGCACCTACCCAAGCAGCCTGGTGATTGGTCTTGAAACCTGCACCTCGCCTCTGTCCATGGCAAGGGTGCCTGCAGCCCAAGGAGACAGCACCCACAGTAGATGGCCGCTGAAAGAGGATGCTGGAGCAGGGAGGTGGTGTCATGGGGCATCCAGCACTTGTTTTTCCTGGGGAAGGAGTCTTTCCTCTGCTAAGTCTGTTGTGCTTGAGTATTTCTTGGCAGCCTCAAGGATTCTCTTGCAGGCCACTTGCCTGGCCACCTTGCAAGCAGATGCTGGGGCTCCTAAATCTGCAGCCTGTGTTGCCTCAGCCCGCTGCGGCACCTCCTTTGGCGGATAGCTCCTCCAGCAGCATCCTGCCTGGCTCTCAGCCCTGGGCCCTCAGACACTGGGTCTGGGCTGGAAAGGTACCCTCAGGAGTACTCGGAAGGCAGGCCTGGGCATGGGCTTGCCATAGGAGGGCAGATCCCTGAGAAAACTCCAGCTCAAGGTCCAGGCCTGAGGATAAGCTGGGGAGAGATGTGGAGGGTAACCCTTTGGTGGTAGAGCCATACCCCCCCCCCCCCCCCCCACACACACATACACACACACACACACACACACACACACACACACACTGTGGACAGCAGCTCAGAGACACTTGGCTGGTGAATAACTGTTTCCTAGAGCATAGACGACTCTAGCTCAGTATGTGGCAGAGGGCAGTGCTTGGCCTTGCCACACATGAGGGCCAGGGGAAGAAAGCCTGTGGGGCCCTGCTCAACCCCACACTCCCCAGAATGGGTGTGGCCGGGCCATAACACCTCCTTTGAGCTCTTGTAGGGGCAGAGTAGGGGGAAGACTTGGGTGTCAGCCTCCTCCTCCCACCCCTACTCTCCAGCGTGTCCTCAGAGGTGGAGGCTGAGCTCCCGGGATCCTTACCCAAGGAACCAGTTTTAACTACCCTGCTGCTGGGGGACGGAGTGAGTACCTGCTCTCCCTAGCCAGTCCTGTACTTTCCCAGGTTCATGGCCATTCTGGCCCCAGACATCCTCCCTGGCTGAGCCTAAACATAAAGGGATGACTTTGCCATGACCTTTCTTAGTGTGAAGATCCCTCCATCCCCAGTGTGTTGGTGAGGACTCAGAACTGATGCCGAGACCGGTTTGGCTCAGTGGATAGAGCGTCGGCCTGCGGACTGAAAGGTCCCAGGTTCGATTCGGTCAGGGGCATGGTCCTGGGTTGCGGGCACATCCCCAGTAGGAGATGTGCAGGAGGCAGCTGATCAATGTTACTCTCTCATCGATGTTCCTAGCTCTCTATCTCTCTCTCCCTTCCTCTCTGTAAAAAATCAATAAAATATATTTAAAAAAAAAAAAAAAAGAACTGAGGCCAGCAATCAGCTCCAGGCTGGGAGGACAGTGGTGGAGCAGGAAGGGGCACGGAGAGGAGACAGGATGGCGTCCTGACCCAAGGGAGGGAAGTAGGGGCCAGAGAAAGGGGGGCTGGAGGATAAGGGAGGCCTGACACTGGGACAGGGGTCTGGAAGGGCAGAGCAGGCCCAGCAGGTTTTATCCAAGAGTGAGCATTGGGAGACCCCTGAAGAGCTGCTGAGCTGGTAGGTTTCCGCATCCAGCCCTGTGCATACGAGCTGGTCCCTTTGGCTCCTACAGACAGCCCGGTTAACAAGTAGGAAACTGGGCAAAAATAGCCTGGGCCATGACTAGTCCCACGGAGGAGCCCTTTTCTCCTGTGGCATCATGGAAACATCATGAGTGGACACAGGGTGGCCAGGCCCTGACACACAGTCACCTGACCCACCTGGCCTGGCAGCATTGATTTCCTTACCTGCTTTTGGACTCTGTCTCTTCCCATGAAAACTCTCCTGTGCTCAACCCCTGTGTGATTAAATCCTGGTCTGCCTGCACAGTGGGTCCCTACCTGGGGGTCCACCCTCTGTCTGTCCAGGTGTAGGCTTGGTCATGAATGAGTGGGGGGCCAGTTGCCTCCTGGTGGCGAGGCTGGGCATTTCGTTTCTGTCCCAGCAACCCCAAGTTCATGAACTGCAGGTGAGGAGAGGGGCCTGCCTCTGGCTTCCCAGGGAAGTCTTGAGTGCTCTTTCTTTCTTCTCAGCCTGATTGCATCGTCCAGTGGCTGTCCACTGCCTTGCTCACGAGGCCCTCTCACTTTCGGTTCCAGGTGGTCTTTGGCAAGAAGCTTCCTGCCTTTGCCACTATCCGCATCGACCAGCTACAGCATGAGAAGAAGTATGACATCTACTTTGCTGATGGGAAAGTGTATGCCTTGTACAGGTGAGAAAGGAAGCATCAATTTGGGCTCCTAGGGTCTGGCCAGCCTGCATCTGAGGGGCACTTTATGGCAGGCATGGGCACATCTCCGTCACTTCCTGTGCTCCCCAAAACCCTCAGTAGGGTGGGGACACTTGGTGCAACATGGATGTCAAGGGCCAGGTGGCTGGGTTCCTGTCCTCCGTTTCCTCTCTTGTAACGAGACACAACACCCCTCCTTAGATGGGTACAGATGGGGGCAGGAGGTGAATCAGGAAAGTGCTCCTGGCATAGCACCCAGCGCCTGCTTTCTGGAGCCTTTCAGGGTGCACAAGAGCTCCTGCAAGTCAGGCTCTTGGCCCATAGTGGGAAAACCCCACAAAGGGATATGGTTGTCATGGGGTAGTCCTAGTCTTCCCGGTGAGGGGCAGCCCTGGCTTGGCTAGAACCTGGGCTTCTGACCCCAGCCCCCTGTATGGGCTCATCTTGTTCCCCTGACATGGGTTATTCTCCTGGATCGTAGATCTAATCCCATCTTGAGGCCTTGCTTGACATGGGCCCTGGCAGGGAGCAGTTTCTGACCCCATGCCCGGCACCATCTGGCTCACAGGTCAGAGCCATGGAGGGCATGGGTGGGAGTGCCTGTTCTGGCTCCTGCTCCAGGGCATCTGCAGAGGCATGGAGCGAGGGGCCGTGAGGAGGTGGCGGTGCTTGCTCCAGATGGCAGCACTGAGAGTCTGTGTGGGGCGGGGGGCTCTTGGTGTCTCCTAGGCAGCTGCTGCAGCATGAGTGCCCAAGGTGCCCTGAGCTGCCACCTTTCGGCCTCTTCGGGGACCTGGAGCAGCACATGAGGAAACAGCATGAACTCTTCTGCTGCAAGCTGTGCCTCAAACACCTCAAGGTGCGCCCCACCCTCACAGTCCCCACCTGGGGCGCTCAGGGACACAGGGAGGGCCCCAGGCAGAGGTAGATGGTGGCCAGGCTCTGTAGGGGGTGGTAGGGCAGGGCTTAGCCAAATAGCTGTGAGAGGCTGGTTGCTGTCTCTGACTGTGGACAGGCCGGACTCTGGGGTCCCCAGCATCCTCCCAGTTCTCTTGCCTCACAGAGCACTTCCTGTGTGAGCTCAGGCTGCACACAGCCCAGGCAGGGAAGGGCTCCCAATGACTATGTAGTCCCACCAGGCTCCTGGTAACTGGGGCAGAGCTGGCACCTCTCCATAGTTGGGCTGTGGGAAGAACTGGGAGGCCTGGGAGCCTGCACCCTGTACCTAGCCCCATTCCTTGCAGATCTTTACATATGAGCGCAAGTGGTACTCGCGCAAGGACCTGGCGCGGCACCGCATGCAGGGAGACCCCGATGACACATCACACCGTGGGCACCCACTCTGTAAGTTCTGCGATGAGCGCTACCTAGACAACGATGAGCTGCTAAAGCACCTGCGTCGAGACCACTACTTCTGCCACTTCTGTGATTCGGATGGAGCCCAAGACTACTACAGGTGGGAGCGGGACAGCATGGGGCGGTCCCTAGGACACCCGGAGCAAGCTGGGCAGAGGCCACTGGTTGGGTGGTGGGGCTGACAGGGCTCCTGCTGACACTCTGTCAGCGACTATGCTTATCTGCGTGAGCACTTCCGGGAGAAGCACTTCCTGTGTGAGGAGGGCCGCTGCAGTACCGAGCAGTTCACCCATGCGTTCCGCACCGAGATCGACCTCAAGGCCCACAAGACAGCCTGCCACAGCCGGAGCCGCGCTGAGGCCCGCCAGAACCGCCAGATCGACCTGCAGTTCAGCTACACGCCACGACACTCCCGCCGGAACGAAGGTGAGCAGGGCCTCCCCTCTGCCAAGCAGGGCTCCCAAGGCAGGGTTCACATTTTCCTGCTCTGGAGGCTTCAGACCCAGTCCTGCTTCAGCCTTTCACGTGTCTGTCAGTGGGGACAAGGGATACCGGTTGAGCCTGCTTCTCTGAGCACGCTAGGACTACAGGGAGCTCTTTTTCCTGGAGATTTCCCCCAGCATCTTGGGTCTGCTCTTCTGGGGACCCTGGGACTCTCCCCGGGTTGGAAGATTGTTGAGCACCTGCTGTGTGTGGGTCCTGTCCCGAGGCTGTGCCGCTGGCAGGCCCGGACCCTTCTGCAACCCCACTTCTTGCTCTGACGTGGTACCCGGGCCATAGAAGCCTGGGGCTGGTGTGGAACCCTTGAGGTGTCTGAGCTTGTCCCTTGAGCTCACATGCTGTGGGGGCAGGGAAGCCTCTGCTATACAAGCCAGAGCACTAGCATCAGCCTGGCCTGGGCCCGTGACAAGCTATGTGCTGGCCATAGGGACCGTCAGTGGCGAGGACTATGAGGAGGTGGACAGGTACAACCGCCAGGGCCGAGCAGGCCGGGCCAGTGGCCGTGGAGCCCAGCAGAGCCGCCGAGGAAGCTGGAGGTACAAGAGGTGGGAGGATTTGCATGCTGCTGACATTCTTCTGGCACTACTGCTGCGATGGCAGTGGCCCACAGCTGGGCTGGGAACAGGCACAAGAGTCAGAGGACTCTGGCCTTCTGGCATCTGGTGTCCTGGACATGGTAATCGGATCTGCTCATTGTCTTCAGCGAGCAGATGTTTTCTCTTCTTCCCTCTAGTTCCAGCCAGACACTAGGACCTGCAGGTTGGGTGGGTGTGAGGTGCCTGTGTCACTTGGAGGTTCACTGCAGCTGTGCTGTGTAACACCAGTGCCGCAGGCATATGCTCAGGCTGGGGGGCTGCCCTGGATGCCCTGCAGGATACATCTGGGGACCCCAAATGCTATCCCAGAGCACTGAGCCCAGGTGCTGCCTGTAGCCACAGCCTAAGGCTGAGGGAAAAACTGCTGCTCCACAGCTCCCTCTTGTGGCAAGGGAGGGTGGACCTGCACCCCCTCTGCTGGCCTTAGGCCTACATCCTGGCACACCTCCTGGTGACCAGGCTTCCTAAGGACAAGGCCCCCACCCCCACAGCCCCTTGCCCTGACATCGCTCTAGTCCAGGGCCTTGCCCCGTCTGAAGGCCTCCCCATCTCAGGGAAGAAGAGGACCGAGAAGTGGCAGCTGCCATTCGGGCCTCGGTGGCCACGCAGCAGCAGCAGCAGGAGATACACAAGAGTGAGGACCGCGAGGAGGGCAGCAGGCTCAAGAAGGAGGAGGCAGGGATGTGGGGAGCTGAGGAGCCCCGAGGCCCCCGGCGCCTGCTACGGACTCAGGGTGAAGGCCCAGGTGAGCTGGCCCTGCCTGCAGGCATCTCTGCCTGTGCCTGGGAGCCACCTGGGAAGCTCCTTGGTCACCCCAGAGGGCCTGCTCCTGCCCCCTCAATATTGGTCAGCCCTGACATAGAGTCCTTTTGTGTCTTGTAGGCCCCAAGGAAGCCTCGACAAATGGTCCCGTAAGCCAAGAGACCTTCCCAGCTAACACCTCAGCAGCAGGGGCTACACATCTGAGGTACACATGCACGTGAACTAGGGCAAAAGTGTGGATCTCATGGAGGGTGGGTACGGGGCAGTCCAGGGCCTGGCAGGCCGCTGACCCCTCTCCCCTCCCTGGGTTCAGCACCCTTCCGCCCTCCACTTCGAAGCTCAAGGATGAAGATTTCCCCAGTCTCTGCACCTCTACTTCTTCCTCCTGCTCCACGGCAACAGCCCCGGGCCCTGTGGGGCTGGCACTGGTGTACCCTGTTCCTACCAGGGGCAGGAGCACCTTCCAGGAGGACGACTTCCCTGCCCTGGTGTCCTCCACCTCCAAACCCAGCACAGCCCCCACCAGCCTCATCTCTGCCTGGAATAGCAGTGGCAGCAAGAAGGTGGTGCAACCCACCCCAGGGGCCCAGGCTGCTGGTGGGGGCAGTCAACCCCCCAGGAAAGCTGGGAAAGGGGGTAAGGGCAACAAAAAGGGTGGGCCGCCCCCCCCAGAGGAGGAGGAAGAGGAGGATAGCCGCATTGGCCTCACCACCCAGGAGCTGCGGAGCGTGCCCACCACGGTTGCCGTATCCTCCCTGCTAGCGCTGGCTTCCACCCAGACCTTCACCAAAGTCGGCAAGAAGAAGAAGGTGGGCTCCGAGAAGCTGGGTGCCACATCACCCCTGTCACTGCCCCCTGAAAAAGATGGGCCCCCTGGGGCTGAGCAAGCCCCCCCGGCCCCTAAGGGCAGAGCTGAGGGATCAGTCGCTGTCATCGTCAATGGACACACAGAGGGGCCAGCCCCCGCTTGGAGTGTCCCCAAGGAACCCCCAGGGCTCCCACGGCCCCTGGGGCCCCTCCCCTGCCCCACACCCCAGGAAGACTTTCCAGCGCTTGGTGGTCCCTGCCGGCCTAGGATGCCCCCTCCCCCAGGTAGGTGCACCTGGCTCAGGCCTGCTTCTGAACGTCTGGGGAGGGGTTGGGGTAGTAGAGTCAGACTGGAGCCCCCTGCTGACCGAGTGCAGTGGTTTCCAGCTGTCTCGGAAGCACAGTGTAACTCCGGATGCAGATGCTTCATCTGTGATGAGCGTGACATTGGTCCACCATTTAACCTCTGTGTCCCTTTTCTCCATGTCAAATTGAGCAATCCTGGCACCCTCTGAAGACGGGGGCAGATGAGTTAACTTAGGCCAGCATTTGCTACAAGGCAGCGCACCATGTGTGCTGGCTCTGGGCATCATCAGGCTCTGAGCCTGCTCTTCAGGGGAGGTGTGGTCTGTGGATGGGAGCCTGACCTGGGTGAGCTGGGCAGCCTGTGGGATGCGAGGAACAAGGCCTGGCAGTTCCTGGCCACTGAGGGTCATTCCCAGGGTCTTGGCGTGCTACCCCGCAGGCTTCAGCACTGTGGTGCTCCTGAAGGGCACTCCACCCCCACCTCCGCCAGGTCTAGTTCAAGTCAGCAAGCCACCCCCTGGCTTCTCCGGCCTGCTCAGCCCCAACCCAGCCTGCGTCCCCAGCACTACCACCACCACAAAGGCGTAAGTGTGGCAGGCTGCCTGACCTGCCTTAGGGGCCAGCGGAGAGTGCCCTCACTTTCAGCCACCCCAAAGACTGAAGCCTCTATCTCCTGACCTCCAGACCCAGGCTGACACCAGCACCCCGGGCCTACCTTGTCCCCGAGAACTTCCGGGAGAGGAACCTGCAGCTCATCCAGTCCATCAAGGACTTTCTGCAGAGTGATGAAGCCCGCTTTAGCGAATTCAAAAGTCACTCAGGAGAATTTAGACAGGTCAGGCTGGTGGAGGGAGGCGGCGGGGGTGGGAGTACAGCCTGCCACCTGGGGCCTGGGCCTGGGCCAGGGGTGACTGGGTCTGGCTCTCGGTGGCAGGGCGTAATCTCCGCAGCCCAGTATTATAAGAGCTGTCGGGACCTGCTTGGGGAGAACTTTCAGAAGATCTTCAATGAGCTGCTGGTGCTCCTGCCCGACACAGCCAAGCAGCAGGAGCTGCTATCTGCACACACGGACTTTCGAGGCCAGGAGCGGCTGCCTGGCACCAAGGCCAAGAAGAATAAGAAGAATGCATGGCAAGCCAGCACCCAGCCTGCAGACCTGGACTGCTGTGTGTGCTCCACCTGTCAGCAGGTACTTGCAAATGGTGACTTCCACAGCCACCAGGCTCTGCACACTGCCCGGGATGACGACTTCCCCTCCCTGCAAGCTGTTGCCAGGACCCTCACATAGCTCCCACTATGTGGGCAGGAGTGGCCACAGCCATGAGCCTCCTTTGTCCCTGCTCT
The DNA here is from genome assembly GCF_000327345.1 of Myotis davidii. Taxonomy (NCBI): domain Eukaryota; kingdom Metazoa; phylum Chordata; class Mammalia; order Chiroptera; family Vespertilionidae; genus Myotis; species Myotis davidii. The sequence continues at coordinate 582,699 of NW_006290772.1, forward strand.
TCCTCCTGGGCTGACAGGCAGCCAGGTAAGGCCCTGTTGAGGCCACCTGCTCAGGCCCTTTGGTTGGCCGGCCCACCAGGGGTCACAAGGACAGCCCACTTCATATCCGCACAGTTAGGCAGGTTTCCTGCTGGGAACTGGGCAGATACCCCTGCCTCAGTGGTGGGCCAGTCTTGGCTTATATCTCATGATTTTGGAAGGTGCCAGGGGAAGAAAGGGCCAGTATGCCGGGACTTGTCCATGTTGTCAGAGGCAGTGGCCACAGTGGCCCAATCTGGGACCTCCTGAGCCTGAGGGCTGCAGCACTTTGGCCCCCAAGCCTGAAGCTGTGGGTCCACTGGTGCAGGAGTAAAACATTGAGTGTGTTGTGTAAACAGTTGGCTGTTTCATGATTCAAGAGTGTTCAGGATTAAAAGCAGACACAAAATTGTGCTACTTGAAGTTAAATCTTTCTACAAGAAGCTGAATCTGGGATCTCAAATTGCTTCTGACCTTTTATAAAACAGTTTATCTTTAAATAAATTTATTTTGCAATAATGCACATAACTGGCATTCTGAGCTTCTCTGCCTTGTGAGGTCACTCAGTAGTGAGGGGAACTCTGGGTCTACATGTGACAGCTCAGGTGGTCAGCCAGTAGAAGAAGGTCTGTGGGAAGAGCTGGGCAGCTGCGCTTTCCTTACAGGAAGCAGAAGCTAACCAAGAGGCCGCAGTTCTGGAGGCCGAGCACTGCCCAAACCTTCCAGGAATAGACACAGCCATGACATGCTTGACAACTGCACTTTGCACCCAGTAAACCTGTACTTCCAGAATGTGAGAGGCATACAGACACTGGGTTTACATGCAAAGATGGGGCGGC
>NW_006290772.1:583597-588460 GCF_000327345.1 Myotis davidii
AGAGCTACTATGAACTTCAAGAACAATTTAGAAATGGGGGAGGGGCACAACTGAAATACTGTGAGAAAGTAATTTGTGATATTTTGGATGGGGACCAGACACGTACTGAAATCTCCCTTTTCTGTCCCAAACACATATAGAAAGGGAAAAGTTATAAACACATTCCAATAGGCAAAGGAAATGTCTTTGAGAAAAAATGGAGACGCCTTTCTAAAAGCAGAAGGGGGCACCAACAGTATGAAGGCCCAAGTCAGTGGCCTGCAGAGGAGCCAGGCCAGAGCCCCATGGCTGCATTACCACTGCCGGCCTGAAGCTGAGGACTTGGATGGTACTGCTTGTCCGCCCAGGGCTGGGACTGGAGCAATGTTTCTAGGTGAGGGCCATGCATCAGAGGCCACCACTTCCCACCACACACAAGCGTCTCCTCCTGCCCTCGTTGCAGACCTGAGTACAACCAACCCCACAGAAGAGCAATGTGGAAACTGGATATCATGTTAACAATATTGAAAATACCTATTCTTTTTTAAAAATATATTTTTATTAATTTCAGAGAGGAAGAGAGATGAGAGATAGAAACATCAACGATGAGAGATAATCATTGATTGGCTGCCTCCTGCATGCCCCTACTGGGGATGGAGCCTGCAATCCGGGCATGTGCCCTTGACTGGAATTGAACCCAGAACCCTTCAGTCTGCAGGCCAACGCTCTATCCACTGAGCCAAACCAGCTAGGGCAAAAATACCTATTAAGCAAAACCTATAAGAACACTAAGTGACACTTTAATTCTGGCTATGTGAAAGGCACTGCTTTGGGCTCTTTACAAGTATTAACATGTATTTACACATGTTATCACCCCACCCTACGTGATGGGAACTATTATCCTTTCACAGAGGAGAACCCCAGGCACAAATTAAGAGACTCGCCTAAGAAGACCAAGCTTGAATGTGGCAAAGCCAGCATTCCAGCTCCAGATGGATCTTAACTGCTTCACTTAACCAGGAGGTTACTAACTAATTAAAAATCTTAGAAATGAAAACCTGACATAAAAATAGGCTCAAAAGTAAACAAGACTGCCTAGCTGGTGTGGCTTGGTGGTTGAGCATCAACCTATGAACCAGGAGGTCACGGTTCGATTCCCAGTCAGGGCACAAGCCCAGGTTATAGGCTTGATCCCCAGAAGTGGGTGTGCAGGAGGCAGCAGATCAATGATTCTCTCTAACCACAGTGTTTCTATCTCCCTCTCCCTTCCTCTCTGAAATCAAAAATATATATTTTTTAAAAGTAAACAAGACCAAGCTGGGGAAACCTCCAAAGGGCAATTGGTCATGCAATGTGGCTCTGGAAGCTGCATGATACACCTGATGGGTCCCAGGAGCTGAAGGTGGTGAGAAGAGGCCATTGGAGAATCATGACTTTTTCCCACGCATTGAAGAAATAGAAAAATACAAACAAGCACTAAGAATAATTTTTTTAAGCCACATCTTAAAAAAAAATGTTTAAAGAGACAACTTAGAAAAAAATTTACTAAAATAACATAACCTACAAAGGAATGCAAATTGTACTATTATCACTGCTCTCAGCAGCATAAGATCCTAAAATATACTAGAGAAATACTTTTAAAGTTCTAAGGAAAATGACAACATTTTTATACCCAGTAAAACTATCAAGAACTTCAGCCCTAGCGTGTTTGGCTCAGTGGATAGTGCGTCGGCCTATGGACTGAAGGGTCCTGGGTTCGATTCTGGTCAAGGGCACATGCCTGGGTTGCGGGTTCAATCCCCAGTAAGGGGGTGTGCAGAAGGCAATCGGTCAATGATTCTCATCATTGATGTTTCTATCTCTCCCTCTCCCTCTCTGAAATCAATAAAAATATATATTAAAAAAAAAGAACTTGGGGCCTGGCCAGTGTGGCCCAATGGTCGAGCATTGACCCATGCACCAAGAGGTCCCCAGTTTGATTCCAGGTCAGGACACATGCCTGGGTTTTGGGCTTGGTCCTCAGTAAGGGGTGTGCAGGAGGCAGCCAATAGATGTTTTTCTCATCCATGTTTCTATATCACTCCCTCTTTCTCTAGAAACAATCCTATATAATAAAAGGGTAATATGCAAATAGACCAAACAGCAAAATGACTGGTCACTATGATGCACACTGACCACCAGGCGGCCGACGCGCAACAGGAGCTGCCCCCAGCCTGCAGACCCCAATTGCCTAATCAGAGCCTGCTGACCAACCATTGGTTCCTTCCCCCCCACCCTGCCCAGCAGGCTCTGATTGCCCAATGGTGAATGGGGAACAGGGGGTGGGTGGTAGTGGCGGGCAGGGCCAGCTGCCAGCAGCCAGGAAAGATGGCCCTGATCTCAGGCCAGGCCTAGGGACCGTACCCATGCACGAATTTCATGTGCCAGGTCTCTAGTAAAAACATAAAACAAAACATAGGAATAATATAAAGGTTCAAAGTTGACATCCATCCACTGATGAAAGATATTCTAAAGATATACTCCCACAAGAAATATTTAGTACTGCTAGTATCATCATCCTATATAATAAAAGCCTAATATGCTAAGTGTCCAACTGTTCGACCAGTTGCTATGATGCTCACTGACCACCAGGGGGCAGATGCTCAACACAGGAGCTGCCCCCTGGTGGTCAGTACGCTCCCACAGGGGGAGCACCGCTCAGCCAGAAGCCAGGTTCATGGCTGGCAAGCACAGCAGCAGTGGTGGGAGACTCCAGCCTCCGTGCTAAAGATGTCCCACAGTGGAAGCAGGCCTAAGCCATCAATCAGACATCCCCCAAGTGCTCCCGGACTGTGAGAGGGTGCAGGCCGTGCTAAGGGACCCCCCCTCCTGAGTGCACAAATTTTGTGCACTGGGCCTCTAGTAAAAGAAATAAGAGATGGGGATCCCCCCAGCATTTCAGAGAGCCTGCTCTGAAATCCAGTTCTAGATCAGTGTGCTGTGTGGTGAAGGGCTGATGGACCTGGAACCCCCAGAATATGCAGGTCAGCCTGGCCTCCACCTCCCTGCTCCTTCCTAGATTCTGGGCCCTGGTGCCCTTCAGAGCCCAGCCTTTGCTACCAGGAGGGGCAGGGATAGGATTAAGTCCAAGAGTGTCTATGGCACAGTAAACTCATTTATTTTTTATTGTAAAGAAGTTGCAGTTGGAACATGGGACACTGAAAATACACAATCACGGATTGTTCTTTCAGAGGAGGGAGGGAGAGATCCATATATACAAAAAATTGTAAACATGTTCACTTAAATATCCACACATAATTGATCTATGCTACAATGTACAGGGTTGTCATTCAACTGCAACTCCAGAGGCATCTGTCTGTAAGAATGAAATGTGGCAACCACATCTGGTTTAATGTGAAAAGCCAGCTTCGAGCAATGCATGAGTAGTCAGCTATGCAGAGGGACCTCAACCTTAAACTGGGCCTTAAAATGGGGTGCAGGGTAGGGAGTTGAAGGACTGGTTCAGGAAGCCAAGGTAAAGGGGTTTGCATGGAATGGCTGTCTCCAGGGCACCATGGAGCCTCTGTCCTCGAAAGAGGCTTGTCTTGCCAGGCACACAGGTGTCCCCAGCCGCCCTTACTGAAGGGCTGGGAGAGGGTTGGTGCCCGGCCTATAGCCATCGTGTGCCTTCCCTGGCCAGCATCACCCACACCCAGGAAGAGGCCTGGGCCAATGCATGGAGGAGCTGGGTTGAGCAGCAGGAACCACAGAGAGGGGCTGCCTGTGGGAAACTATCAGTTGAAACTTGAAAACTTGACCACAATCACAACATGGAGAGGGCCAGGCTACTCTAGCGAGCAGGTGACAGGAAACGGAAGGAGGCTCCACACAGAGCACACGGCCCCACAGGGTGAACCAACAGGACAGGAACAAGGACTGTCACTACCCAGGGACATGGGACGGGGAGCAGTGGCCATGCTCCCTGGGTCATGGCATGGGGATGGGGGCAGTATTCCTGCCCCCGGTCTGGGACAGACTCTGCGCCTGGCAATGGAGGGCAGCTGGATCCCTGATGCCAGAGTGGACAGGTGAGCCCCGGGCTGGCTGCCTCATGAGGGGAAGGGCCCCCTGCCCAGGCTGATCCACTGGAGGCTGGAGATTAAAGGTACTGGAGGAACTCGGGGGTATAGCCCAGGCACCCTGGGGGCTACCCTCTCTTGGCCCCAGACGGCCCACAGTGGCCACCCCTCCATCTCTGGAGTTGGGCCAGGAGGACCTGAGGGAGGTCCCACGAGGTCTCGGGCCTGGCATCGGTGGGGCAGCCTTCCAGCCCTGGTCTGGGCTTGCCAGCCACTAGTAGGCGGGCACCTGGTACCCTTTGGGGCTGGTGTCCAGGGTCTCGGTGAAGGGCGGGCTCTGGTAGGTCTCGGTGCCCTCCACACCGCTGCCCACTGGGTAGCCAGGGTAGTCCTGGCCCGCCCCGGTGCCCAGCTGTTCGGTGGCAAAGATCGACATGTCGGTGCCCAGGCGGAACCGGTGCAGGGCCTTCAGGGTGAGCGCCACCTGAAGAGGAGCCCGAAGTCAGCTAGAGCGGACACCGGCCTGGCCCCGGCCCTCACCGCCCGCAGGCCGCACTCACCCAACTGAGGATGGAGAAGAAGCTGAAGGCGATGGCGGCCCGCGCTGCGCAGCTGTTCGGTGGCAAAGATCGACATGTCGGTGCCCAGGCGGAACCGGTGCAGGGCCTTCAGGGTGAGCGCCACCTGAAGAGGAGCCCGAAGTCAGCTAGAGCGGACACCGGCCTGGCCCCGGCCCTCACCGCCCGCAGGCCGCACTCACCCAACTGAGGATGGAGAAGAAGCTGAAGGCGATGGCGGCCCGCGCTGCGCGTCCCTCCTGCGTGGT
>NW_006290772.1:588529-590604 GCF_000327345.1 Myotis davidii
CAGGCCGAGCGTGACGCCGAAGCGACAGGCGCCTGCGTTCCCGTTGAAGACGCAGCGCAGCTCCGGGCCTTCGTCGGAGTTCACGTAGCCCTCGTTGACGATGGGCCACAGAAACAGAAGCATGTGTAGTCGTATTGTGTAATGCATGGAATGGAGCTCAAGGGGTAGAAGAAAAGAGATATCAAAAGCTGGAACTCCCTGGCGGCACCCGGTGCGTCTCGGGGTGAGGGTGCTCAGCACCCTTCCCTTCAGACCTCCCTCAGGCATTTGGTCATCGTGGACCGCGTGTACCGTGTAGAGAGCATCCCTCTGCCCAGACACGGTGCCTAAAACTGCTGCTTCATGTGTGTTCGCTCATACAATCCTCCCAGAAAACCACGAAGGTGCCCTTCGTTGTTCTCACTCCCTTTACGGACGAGGAAATTGGGGCTCCAACAGGTGACGTGATTTGTCTGAGGTTGCATTGCTGGTAAGAGCAGGGCTGGCATTCGAGCTGGGTCTTGTGCACCGCTTGGGGGCCACACCAGAGGTGGGAGCAGGAGCCTCCAGAGTGTGAGTCCAGGCTCCAGCCGGTGGTGCTGGGGGAGGCAGGTGTGGAGCCAGGAGAGAGGGGCCAGGGTGCAGGGGGCACAGCAGAGGGACACTCCAAAGAACGGAACTGCCCGCCCTCGGCATGTAGAAGCCGTGTGGCCCTGTCCGTTAGCATATCATACGTGATGGACAGGCCCAGCTAATGGGGTGTTGGGGACGGAGAAAGAACGTCCATCCAGCATTCTACACTTGGTGGGCACTCAAGTGCTGATGACCCCACATGACTATAAGTGTTTGGGCGCAAAAGGCGAGAGGACTGACCTCTGGGGTTCAGTTCAACGTCAGCGCTCTGTCCCCACGAGGCCTGGAAGGCAGGTAGCAGGTGGAACACAGTCATTTCATTTTATTTTTAAATTCTAGACCATGATCCTTTTAAGCCAGATGCTGCTCTTTTAGCTCTGGGCAAGCCTGTTTCTAAAAAAAGATCTCCAGTTTCAACTTCATTTCTCTCCTTTCCCACCCTAGTTCCTGGAGATAGAGTCAAGAGGGAAACGGAGGTGCAGGATTTGGACTCACCCCGGAGTGGTACACAAGTGGAACCAGAGCTGGGACCTGAAGGTAGGGTTCCTGTAGCCTGGTCTGGCGGGAGTCACTCCCCCTGTCCTACACTGGGCACCGCCCTACTCAAGACCATCGAGTAGGTGTAGCTACCAGCCGTTACTGGCTGGACAAAACCCAGAACTCAGCACCTCACCTCCCATCTCTCCTACCTGGAGAAGTATTAAGGAGGAGCAGGCCACCAAGCCTAAGGACGCCCCAATAAGCTAGACTGCCCCTAAAATCAGCCCCTCCCACACCACCACCAGTCAACCATCCCAAAGTAGAGCCCCATCTGGCTGCCCCACCCAGAGGATCCCTGATCAACCCCCCACCCCTCACAGTTGCAACTGGGGGGCCTGGGAAGGGCCAGCTCCCTTTAAGGAGCCTGGAGGGTGTGTGTGCAGGAGAAGGGGGGGAAGGGGGCTGTGCCAGATTCAGCTCCTGGAGCCCCTCCGTGAATCCCGTCCCCACCCCTGTGCCTGCTTCTAGGTCATGAGAACAGGAAAAACGGAGCGAGGGCTTAAGAAGGGGACCGTTCGACCTAAGAAGGAATTGGGGGTGGGGGACGGCGGGAAGTGACCTCTCAAGGTCCCAGGCTGTCGCCGGCAGCAACCTCCCCCGCTCCAGGTGGGCGCGCCCAGCACGGTGATGTCACCCCAACCTGCGGCCCACGAGGGGAGGGAGGGGACAGCGAGGAAGAGGGTGAGGGCGAGGGACGGGGTGGGATCAGGTACCGGGACAGTGGCCACTCACCCAGGACACGACCCGCAGCAGGGTCTGGGGCCGCTTCGCGAAGCTCACGGGGTCTACGGCGGCCCCCGCAAGGCCCGCGCCAAACGAAGCTCCTTCCATGGCTGGCCCCAGCGGGCCGCGCACCCCTGGCGCCCTCTGTCAGTCTGTCCGGCGGCCGGCCCTGCCCAAGATAGCCCGGGGCTGCTGCGAAC
>NW_006290772.1:590746-594848 GCF_000327345.1 Myotis davidii
GCGGGGCGAGCGCACCTCCTCACTGGTCCACGCACCAGGCTGGAGCCCTCTGGTCCCTCCCGTCCGCTCCCCTTCCACCCCCAGCCCTCAGCTGCATGACCCGGGTCCAAGATGGACTCACCAGATCACGATCAGGGGGCAGGGCTAAGGAGCTGGGCCCACACCGCCCCTCACAAGGAGTCAGCAGTGCAGGCGGGCACCGGGCTCCGCCTTTGCTGTATCCGGGCAGATGGACAGAGGGCACCTGACCCGGTGCCTCTCCTCTGAGCAGGGCCCTTTCATGAATGTGTAACCGAGGCCAGATGGCTCTAGTGCAGCGGTTCTCAAACCTGTGGGTCGCGGCCCCTTTGGCGGTCGAACGACCCTTTCACAGGGGTCGCCTGAGACCATCCTGCATATCAGATATTTACATTACGATTCATAACAGTAGCAACATTGCAGTTATGAAGTAGCAACGAAAATAATTTTATGGTTGGGTCACAACATGAGGAACTGTATTTAAAGGGCCAGAAGGCTGAGAACCACTGCATCTAGTGTCTTTCCCCCTCAGGAAATAGGAACAGGATTCCCTGGCCTTGGACCCCTGCAAACCAAAGGTTGGTCACTGGGGCCTTTCCCCCATGGGTCGCCCCCCCACACACACACACTTCACCCTAGCTTCTCCTTCAGAGGGTTCTAGCCGCCTGACATGGAGAGAGGATGGTCTCTGCTTCCAGGGGCACTTGTCCAGGTGGGCAAAGCCCACAGGCCAGTATAAGTGGGCGTTGGGGCCCTGACAGGTTTGGCTCAGTGGATAGAGCGTTGGCCTACAGACGGAAGGGTCCCAGGTTCAGGTTTGATTCGGGTCAAAGGCATGTACCTTGGTTGTGGGCACATCCCCAGTAGGGGGTGTGCAGGAGGCAGCTGATCGATGTTTCTATCCCTCGCCTTTCCTCTCTGTAAAAAATCAATAAAATATATTTTAAAAAAACCAATTGTTTATTTAAAAAAATAAGTGGGAGCTGAGGCATCTCTGCTCCTTTCCTGTGGGTGGCCAGGTGTCATTCCAAGGTGGTTCTGAGCCTTCCACACGCCTGGGTTTCCTGGACTGACTTGTGACTGACATATTTAGTTTGGGGCCAAGGAGCAGGGAGAAACATCAGAGATGGGAGTTTGGCTGAAGTGGGACTTCCCAGCCCCGTACCACCGCTGGGTCTTTTCCATAGATCCCCGGGCCCCCAGTTATGTCCCTTCCTTCTGGTTCCTTCCAGCCCAGCCCAGCAGGAGCCTGGATGACTCCCATGTTTCTATCCAAGGACCACTGGTGGTCCCTGAGGTCCAAAAGGTTGGCGACCGCTGATCTAGGCAACGATAAGTCGTTTGCATTTGTTGAGCATTTACAGTGCTAAGGACTTCACAATGACCTGTGGGGGTAGAAACTATCATCACCCCCACTTCTCAGGTGGTAGATAGGCAGACTGATTAAGTTCTGGATCATAGAAAGTGAAGAACTGGGACTTGAATCCAGGTCTCTGTCATAGCATCTGTGTGGACAGAGGGTGGTGCCTGGCCCAGCCTCCTGGGAAACCTATTCCAGGGCAGGTGTGGCCAGAGGTGTAGCCCACCCGTCTTCTGTCAAGTGCATGAAACTGCATCCAGTCCTACTACTTCTCACCTGTCAGCAACTGTTCCCCATTTTGGTCTCTTACATCATCCATTTGCCCCTTAATCATTTGCATCAACACCCAAACATGCTGCACTTTCTTCTATATTAAAAAACATCAACTCTTGACCCCAATGCCCCTCCAGCTGTCCCCATGTCACTGCTCCCTTTACAGGGGCAATTCAGACACTGAGGTCCCCACCCTCCTAACAAGGCTTCTAATAAATGTCACCTTCTCCTCCTGTTCCTCTTACTTTACAGGCCCTTCCTTGTCACCCTTTCAGGTTTCCTTCTCTTGTCCAACCTGTGATCCTTAGAGGCCCCAAACATGATCATGGCTCTTCTCCTCTATGCTATTGGACTGTGGTGTCAGCTCCAGCCAGAACCTTCTCTTGGACTAGAGCCCCACTTGTCTTGACCTGGTTGCCCTGGAAAAGTCTGTGGCAAAGTTTTGAGAGTTTTATTAGGGGGTGAAACTTCAGGGAAGCGAGTTAGGGGATAAGGGAAATGAAGCAAGGAGAGAGCAGATATAGGCAGTATGTTCTGGAACCGACCACAGTGGCTCACAGGCTACTCAGGATAGGCCAGAGATGTGCTGGGGACAATCCATCAAGGGGAGAAAGAGAACTTATCTGCTGACAAGTCCCCACCTATTTCTTTGTGTCACCTGGGTAGCACGTTGTGGAAGCCAGCACCCCTGGGAGAACAGGTCAGGTGAAGGTGGTGGAGGCCATGGCAAAGGCTGGCCCTTTGCCAAGGGAGAGGCTGAAACATGGGGGGCAGAGGAGACCAGAGCTTTATGACTACAGGATGGGACACACTATTGCTGGGGCATCCTTGCTGGGAGCCAAGGCTTGGGAGCAGGTATGGCTGAGCAGATCAGAAAGGTTCAAAAGCTGGGTCCAGGTCACCCCCAAACCTGCTCCCCTCACAGCCTTCTTCATCTCACTTGATACAAAGAGCAACTCCATCCTCCCAGCTTCTTGGGCCAGAACCCCGGTCACCTTTGGCTCTTCCTCGTCTGTACCTTCAGAATATATCTGGCATCCTCTCCCATCCACCCTGCGGCCAGCTTCCCCCTCAGCTGCCACATGGGTGCCTGCTCTCCCTGCTTCCACCCATGCCTGCCTCACCCCAGCTCAGAGGAAACTTTCCGAAGTCACATCTCACCATTCCTCAGCTCCAAATCCTCCAAGACCTTCCTGTCACAGACGCTGGGAGTTAAAATCACGTCCCTGCTGGAGCCTTGAGGACTTCATGCTGACTCCCCTTCACCTCTTTAACCCTCCTCAGCTCCAGGAATTCCGCCTCCTTGCTGTTCCCGGGATATCCTGGCCCACTCTTGTCTTGGGACCTCTCTAAGGGGCCAGAGTCTGGACAGGAGGAAGCAGCTGACCAGAGGAGTGAGGGCAGGCCCCGTCCATCACTGAAAGTCCCAGCAAACACACTGAAGGCAGGTTCTCAAGTCACTTCTTTAGCATTTTATTTGTCTCGAGTTCCAAGGAAGCTGACCCCAAGGAGCCTTGGAGGAGCCTGGTACTGCTATGGAAGGCCATGTGCTGAGCAGAAAAGGAGCTGGTGTCGCTGACCCTCAGAGGAGAGCCATGCCTGCACTTTCCCTCCCTGTAGGGTGGAAAGCTTAGCCTGAGGCCTCTTTCCTGAGGGGCAAACAGCACACAGCCTCTGAGGCTACAGGCACTGCGGCTGTCTCTAGCCACAGTGGGGAGACAATGGCCTGATCTCAAGGATTTTGTGGGACAGAAGAGGCCAGCCAAGCCTATCACCTTCCTGTGTGGGGAAGTGGGCACCAGGGGGTGAGCTGGGCAGGAGGCCACATCCTGAAAAAAGCGACAGCCTAGCCTGGCCAGTGTCACTCAGTGGTTGAACATCAACCATGAACCAAGAGGTCACCAGTTGATTCCTGGCCAGGGCACATCCTGGTTGCAGGCTCAATCCCCAGTAGGGGACGTGCAGGAGGCAGCTGATGGACGTTTCCATGTTTCTCTCTCTCTGTCCCTCTAAAAATCAATAAAAACGTATTAAAAAAGGGGGGAGGGGACAGCCTAGGCTGTCCTTCTCCTTCACCTGCAGCCCCACAGGACCTCAGCTGAGGAGGACGCCACCAGGGTGCCATCAGCAAGCACCGTGAGAAGGAAAGGGCCCCACAGGACGCGGCGGGGGAACACCCAGCTGAAACACAACAGGCTCTGGCTCTGCCACTTCAAAGAGTGCCATGATGCACTTTAATGATTGCCCTGCCCCTGCCTAGCCAGGCAGCCCCCACGGGCTCTAGCTGGCCGCCCTCTAGTCACAGGAGCCGTCCTTCCAACCATCACGCCAGCGCTCGTCCACTTTAGAGCAGTCGAAGTCCGGCTTGCCTAGCTTTCGGTTCACCTCGTTGTGCAGGCGGCACAGCCACTGGGTGAAAGATGCCCGTGTGCGCGTGTCTGGCTGGTTCCT
>NW_006290772.1:594888-595930 GCF_000327345.1 Myotis davidii
ATGACGGGCAGTGGTCCACTGCCCCGCCTGCTCAATTCAGAGAGAGATGGGATGCTGCTGTAAGCTACACCCAGGTGTATCTCATGTTCTGAGAGATGGGAGTTCCCAGAACGGGGCTGACCCCATAGTGTCCAGGCTTGGTGGACTCCTAGGCCTGCTCAAAACCTCACGTAGGGAGCTTGATAAACCCTCACAAGAGCCCAGGGCAAGACATTAACTCAGATCAGGCAACTTTACAACCTCATAACAATCAGGAAGCCTCACCCAGCTTCCCTGGCCCCAAGCGGTGTGGAAAGGGCGGGGCCTGCACAAAGGCTGACCTAAGAGCCAGACCAGTTTCTCAGCACGTGGGGCCCTGGTGCCTCCACTCAGCAGGAGACAGGAGACCGTTTTTAACTGCTCAGGCCTCAGAAGGCAAGGGCTGCCTTGCCCCTGACATCCAGAAAGGCCTATGGGTGCCAGACGGCCCCAGGCTGCTTGCCCTTTGAGTAGAAAGATGGCCGATGATCCAATCCCCACTGTTTTGTCCCTGCTCTTGGCAACTCTCTGCCATTTCTGCACCTATTTCTCTGAGGCTCTCCTTTATGACATCCGTCAAGGGCCCGGGCCCAGGCTCCAGGTGGGATGCTCAGCGGTTTGCAGGCGGTACAGAGTAACTTACCTCTTCCTTATGTCTTCTGCACACTCCTCACATGGGTAAAATTTGGAAAATAAATGTATGAGTTGGGCCATGTCTTGCTGCTGTTCTGGGGTGGGCAGGTCGGGGTAGTAGGCGGCCAGGGTGTGTAGGACGGCCCAGCTGTGGCGGCCCAGTTCCTCACGGTCCTGAGGACAATCTTCCCTAAATTTGCTGCCCCGCTGCGGAAGGAGGCGAAGGGTCAGTCTCCCGGACCGGAAGCCTATGACGCGCCCCTTTTCCCCTCCCCGGCCGGAGGCCCAGGCTCCAAACGTTAGTCCTGCGCGGACCCGGGCCTACCTTGGGGGCAAGGTTCAGGCACAGCCAACCCTGGGGGCGCACGTCCATCAGGCATAGGCCTGTGGG
>NW_006290772.1:596775-597183 GCF_000327345.1 Myotis davidii
GCTGTGCCTGCAAAGGAGGCGGCGCGCCTCAGTTTCTGCGTGAACCCGGCGCCCCATCATCCTGCGGGAAGGAATTAAACCCTGAAGCAGTGGCCGCAGGGAGCTCTGCTTCCCTACGTACAGTCATTCCGCAAACGGCGCCCCGATCATCCTGCGGGAAGGAATTAAACCCAGAAGCAGTGGCCGCAGGGAGCTCTGCTTCCCTACGTACAGTCATTCCGCAAATATTTGTGCAGTGGCTCTTCCAAGCGCTATTCCAGGCGCTGGGCAGGCGGGTAACAAGACCCAACCCAGACCTAGGCCCAGTGGTCAAGACGTGGGGGGTGGGGTAGGGGGGAGAGTTACACTAATAAATGTTCACTTACAAACCATAGTGGCAGGTGGCCTCCTTGAGAAGGTGACCCTTAT
>NW_006290772.1:597278-607361 GCF_000327345.1 Myotis davidii
GAGGTGAGAGATAAGGGTAAGGGCTATGGAGAGGGGAAGAGTGGGAAGGATCCAGGGTTGTGGGGAGTGTGGAAACAGGGGGCTATCAGTGGGTTAGTTGAGGGGGCCTCCGCAGCCTTCTAGGTCCCTGGCTGTTAGTAAACTGGCCCTTCCCTAGCCTCTGTCCTTTGTCTTCCAGGGAGCAGGGTCTGTTCCTACCTGACGCTGCCAGGCCAGACGCCCTCAGCAAGGCCCCCACAGAGATTGGGGTGAGACAGTTGGGCTAAAGGCACTCTGAAAATCAGGCCCATGCAGCAGGTGTTCACTGTCCAGGCCAAGAAATGTGAAGGTTTGAAAGCTTCAGAGAGAGCCGCTGGAGGGACACACAAAAGCCCTTTGTCCAGGCCATGTGGTTTCCTGGAGGGATGCCCTAGACACCGACTCCTCCCTGAGGGGCTTGGGGTGGGGTCCCAGCACAGAGCTGGTGGCCTCAACAGCAGGAGGAACACTGTGCACCAAGGTTAAATGCAGCTCCAGAAATCTCCCCTGAAAGAAAGGAAGCAGCCGGAATTGTGGGGTATCTGGGCACATCCTCTGGAGACTACAGGGTCTTCTCACCATCCCAGTGGGGGAATGGTCACTCCTGATCTCAGAGGCTGTGTTTGCAGTAACTTGTAATAAATTATAAATTTAGAGGCAACTCTCAAAACAATCCTAGTCATCCCCCCTCCCCCAAGTGCCAGTGACTGTAGAGATGGATGGACCACCACAGGGAGGGAAACCTCTGGGGTGAGCCTGGGAGATCCAACCCTCCCCAACACATACAGAAAAACCGACATTATTCAATTCATACAAATTTCCTCCTTTGTGACTCGGGGACATTAAGAAATCTTCCCTCCAAGGTGAGGATTAAGCCGTTCCTGATGACAACTGTGTTAGTTGTCCAGGCAAGTTCAAAGGTGATGCAGGGGGCACCCCTTGGCAGGAGGCTCTCACCAACCCCAGCATTACACAGGACTGGGAGAGCAGGGAGGGTGGGCCAGGCCCAGCGGCACTTTGATGGCCTCTGCCTCCTCCGCCTCCCAGGGCAGCAGTCCCAGCCCCACCACCGCCCCAGTGCTCCCCCTCCCACTCGCCAAGCCCTGTGCTCCTGCTCCTCCATCCAGGTTTTCCGTTGGAGGCCAATGAGGAAGCTAAGAAGGACAGGGGGTGCGATGTGGGAATGCCCCTGGCAGGTCTGAGGCGTCAGGGGAATTCCAACCAGTCTTTCCGGGTGCCCAGAAGCACCTCCCGTCCCTGTGCGGCTAGGGAGCCCGCGGGATATTCTTCCACACGCTGCTGACTCCAGAGCCTAGGACAAGGGCCCGCGAGACCACAGCCATGGTGGGCCCTCGGCACCCAGTGTCAGTCCGTGCAGCAGCTCTGGTGCAGACAGAGAAGCTCCAAGTAAGTGCTGGTCCCTGTGGACCTTAGGAGGAACCAGGGAGGGATGGAGGGAGGAAGTTCAGGGTCCAGTCCCTCCCAGGTGCCCCCAGCCTTTCCTCCCAACAGATGTTCGCCTTCTCTGTGTGCTGGTCGGATGACAGCAACACCTTGGTGCGGAGGAGCTGGGACGAGTTTAAGAGGCTCCATGTGAGTGAACCTGGGACTTCCCTCCGAGCGACAGCCCCATCATGCCTGCCCTCACCCCCGTGTTGGCTTCTAGCCCCTACGATCCCAGCGAGATCCCCCCACCCTCCCAAGGTCACCCAGTGGGCTCTCAAAGACCGATATGCCGGTTCTCTCCCTTAGAAAATCCTTAAGGAGACCTTCCCGGTGGAGGCAGGCCTGCTGCGGAGATCCGACCGAGTTCTCCCCAAACTTCCAGGTCAGGCACCAGGGATTCTGGGAGGGGGAAGGGGAGGGGCAGGAGCAGCAACCTGGTGATGGGCGCCCTGGGGTGGGGTCCCATGGTCTGTCCCCTGTGGTGCCCATAGACGCATCTACATCACTGTTGGCGCGTGGGGGGCGCAAAGGCCGTGGCCTGGCGCGCCTGCAGTTGCTGGAGGCCTATTCTCGGGCGCTGCTGGAGGCAGAGCAAGTATCCAGGGGGCCGGTGCTCACCGCCTTCTTCGAGCCACAGATCCAGGACCTGGAGCCTTCACTCCCACTTGGCAGGTGCCTGACCCGCCCTGACTCCCCGAGGGAAGGCTTTGGGTGGTGGGGGCCGAGTGTTGGAGAAAGGGCCTGGGCAGTACAAGGCTGGGTGAAGCGTGGCAGCCCATCCCCACACCCCTCTCTCTTGCGACCACCCTTTCCAGCCTGGTGATCCTGCCCGTCCTGGAAGAGCCCCCACCCCGCCCTGTGGGCAGTCTTGCTACAGGCAGCCTGGAGGCTCTGCGCCTGCACTGTCTGCAGCCCTTCAGTACCCAGGATACACGGGGCCAACCCTTCCATGCGCAGGCCCAGGAGGCCCTAGACGTGCTGCTGCGACACCCCTCAGGTGGGGCTGGGCAGGAGTCTGGGGGCTTGACCTGTTGCAGCCAGGATCCCAGCATGCGGGGGATCTGAACCCCTGCCCACCTTTTGTGTACAGGTTGGTGGCTGGTGGCTAATGAAGACCAGCAGACAGCATGGTTTCCTGCTCCCTACTTGGAAGAGGTGGCCCTGGGCCAAGGACAAGACGGGAGACAGCCCTTAGGGAGTAGTGGTAATGAGACTCATCCCCTCCCCATGCCCCCCACCACTGCTGGGCAGTGTGCAGCAAGGCTGGGGGACAGAAAGCACCTGACCCAAGGGTGAGAAGCCGTGGAAAGACTAGGTGGTGGCAGCAGTCCCCTTGCATGTACTCGGGCCCCATAGTGGGCTTGAGCCCCAGGGGTTTTAGAATGGTCCCTGGCATTAGCAGAGACACAGAGAGGGAGAGCCTGGAAGTGCAGGCGATTCAGTGAGAGATCGATGGGGGGACAGAGATGGAAGCCCTGTGGTAACCACCGAGTGCCCACTCCCAGGCTCCCAGTTCTGTGCTTCCCAAGCCTACGAAGGCAGCCGGGCCGACGAGCTGTCAGTGCCTGCGGGGGCAAGAGTGCACGTGCTGGAAATGTCCGACCGCGGCTGGTGGCTGTGCAGGTGGGGCTTTGGTGGGGAGGGAGGGGGATGGAGTCTAATGGGGTTGGGAGGGCAGGGCCGAGTGCTAACCAAACTCTGCCCTCCTTGCAGGTTCGGTGGCCGCACAGGCCTTCTCCCCTCTGTGTTACTGCAGCCAGATGGGCTCGGCAAGCTCCTGAATGGACCAGGGTTCTCTTCTGGGGCAGAGGGTGGAGAGAACAGGGCGGGGGAGGCCCAAAGCTCCCCTGAGTCCCCCCAGGTCATGACACTTCCTCCTGCTGTGCCAGCCCGCCCCCCGCTGAGTGCCATTCAGAGCCGCTGCTGCACCATCACCCGTAGGAAACTGGGGAGGGACCCACGGAGTCAGGGACATCCTTGAGGGTGTGTGGAACCGCATGGAGAGTGCTGTGTACCCCACAGCTGGAGCGGCAGAGGCTCCCAACCCCGGGGATGACTGATGGCAGCCACACCGCCCCCAGGGCAGGGGGAGGGTGGGGTTCTCTGGCTGGCAGGACCAGGAAGCTACACTCTCCCATTTCCTCTGAGTGAAGGTCTGATTAACCCACACTCAGTGTCCGTGCTGAGGGGCAGGGCCTGTTGGATTGCACAGGCCAAGGCACGGGGGTGGTGTTTGGCCAAGGTTGTAGCCTGGGACCTGGGGTGAGACAAAACCAAACCGACACAGGGAACTGGGATAAAACCTTCTGGTGTTTCAACAACAAAAATAAAAAATAAAAAACAAAAAACCTTCTGGTGTTTCAGAGGGCAGAGGGGGCTGCAGGGAGGGTGGGCAGCTTCATGTTGTGCCACAAGAAGTCTAGGAAGGTGGCTGCCTGCAGGGTCCGACTGAGCCGCTGGAAGTGCCGCTCTGGGGATGACAGAGGATGTCAGGGGGGGCCGGGTGTCCATGGAGCCCGGCCAGGCCACTCCCTACCCCACCCGGGGCTGTGTCCATGTACCTGTGTAGGGCAGCAGGGCCTCAAGCGAGGCCCGCACACCGTCGTAGGTCAGCAGCTCTTCGGGGGCCTCGTGCCGCAGGAGCACACTCAGCACGGCCTGGGCTTCGTGGCAATGCCGTGAGTTGGTGTTCCACGTGACACAGAAGCGCAGCAAGGCCTCTGAGGGCGACAGGACGGTCAGACCTGCTGTTGGCCACCCCACTCCTATCAGTCACCGTCCAGCCCCTACCCTCCTGCCCCGAACCTTTCTGGTCTCGCCGAAGTCGGAGCACAGTGGCTTCCAGTTTCTCGAAGGCCTCAGGGTCCCTCCGGATGGCTGCGGGAGGAGGAAGATAAGCCCCAGGGAAGGAGCAGGACAGACCTGAGAGACCCTCCTTCCCCCTCCACCCCTGAGGAAGCACTGACCCTGGATAACCGTCAGCACAGTATGGGGCCGGTCCAGGGAGATGGCCAGGCCCAGCGCCCGCAGGTACCTCTTCTCCTGGAGCAGGTTGTCCAATTCTTGCTGCCTGGCAGGGGAAGGAGGGAGGACAGGGCCACAGGTCTAGGGCCGGGGCTGAAGTCAGCAGACCAGGCCTGAGCACTCACGGGTGGTGCCCTGTGTCAGTGCTCCAAGCCTCAGTTTCCCCATGTCACAAAGCAGGGTGATGCCAACACACCCTACCCCGAGGGGAGGGAGATGTTGACGCATGGGAGGCGCAGACATACGGGTGGCACTCACAGGGAGGCTGGGGGGGACCCTCAGACTTACTTGACCACCTGCTCCTCCCGCTTGGCCAGCTCCTCTGCCTGCTCCATCTCGGTAACGTCCTGGGGTCAGACCGGGGTCAGAGTGGAACCTCAGGCCGCCCTGCCCACCCTTCACCCACTGCACCGACACCCACACACCTTCCAGAGGATGACACAGGAGTCACTGGCGCCAGTAAGAGCACGGTCGTCCAGCTGGCTGCAGTGAAGCCCCCAGACCTTGTCCTGGTGGGCGTCCAGCGTCCTCACGCACTCATTGTTCTTGATGGTCCAGAGCTTCACGAGCCCATCAGAGCCGCTGGGTTTGGGGATTGGGAGGGGCTCAGCACTGGGACCTCTCTCCCAGCTCACCACACCCTTGCCCTGTCCCCAGCCCAGTCACCTGGACAGCAGCTGCGTACCACGGCTCACAAAGGCCACCTTCAACACAGAAGCATCATGCCCCTCGAAAGTCTGCAGGGTTGGGACAGGGAGGGGATGAGAAAGCATCAGGTAGGGACCAGGACTGGGCTGGGGGCCGGGCCTGGGGTGGGGGCATCTTACCTTAAGGCAGCTGAAGTCCTGCAGTGCCCAGAGCTTGACGGTGCCATCAGCTGAGGCAGTGGCCAGCACCTGGTCCATAGGTGAGAACTGGACACACCAGAGGCCACGCCGGTGGCCTGAGAAGACACCCAGCAGTTGGCACTGTGGCAGGGCCCAGAGCTTGGCTGTGCGGTCCTGTGAGCCTGTGGCCAGCAGCTTGTCATTGGGAGCAACAGCTACACTGTTGATGTCCTAGTGATGGCAACAGGTAGCAGCTCAGATACCCGTCCCAGTGAGGGCCCCGCCACACTGCCACCCATGCACTCACCTTGTCGTGGCAGCGTTGTGTCGCCTGGGCCTGTAGGAGAACGGGGCCACTGTCTGGGGCTATGCTCTTGGACAGCAGGACTTTGGGGATGGGCCACAGCTTCACAGTGCAGTCCTGGCTGCCCGTCACCAAGAAGGTCTCCTTCAGCCTAAAGCCCAATTGGGGGGCAGGGAGAGACGCCTGATGAGCCTTCGCCAGCCCTGTCTGCCAGTGCGCCCCAGCGCAGGCCTGCAGGACCATGGTCCAGATCAGAGGGGCTGTTCCAGAAGGCAGATGGCCTGCGTTACCCAAACGCATCTCTGGGACCACCTGTCTGCACTTCAAGTCTGCACTGCCTACCCTTGGTGCCGCCACCCCAGGTGACTTTGTCCCAATAATGGGACCCCAGCCCTAAATGCGGGGAGCGCCTTCTCAACCTGGACTTGTTCAGTGTCATTCTCTCTGCCCCAACATCCTCCCCCAGGGATCCTCAAACTACGGCCCCCAGGCCACATGCAAATACAAATATTGTATTTGTTCCCGTTTTTTTTTTTTTACCTTCAAAATAAGATATGTGCAGTGTGCATAGGGATTTGTTGTTGTTTTTTTTAAATATAGTCCGGCCCTCCAACGGTCTGAGGGAGTGAACTGGCCCCTGTTTAAAAAGTCTGAGGACCCCTGTCCCCCTGTCCTACCCCTTGCATCCACCCAGCTCCGAGGCCACTTCCGAGGAAAACCCCACCCACAATGGCACCCGGGTGCTTCGTTCGTTACTCTAGATCCCTAGGTTGAAGCTTCAAAGAGCAAGGTCAAAGGCACCACCTCTCCTCCCCGTCTCCCTGAGCTGGGACTCCATCAGCAGGGCCTAGGTCTCCACGTCTGTGACACTCTGCATCCCAGCCCTGGCCCACTACCTAGAGCAGCAGATGGTGCCCACGCTGTGTGTGTGCCCAGAGCCTTGAGCCACACAGGTCACTTCGCCAGCTTTGTTCATCCTCCAGACGCGAATGCTCTGGTCCTGGGGACGGGAGGTGTGAGGACAGAGGCTGGCCCAGACTTTCCCACTGAGGACCTGTACCTCCACACCTCTTGGGGTACCTCACCTTGGCACAGCTGACAAAGAGCCACCCCTTCCGAAACACATCCAGGGCAAGGACAATATCTGAAAGAAAAGTGGAAGGAGGACGGTCAGAGATCAATTAAGGGAAAGGGTCCCAGGAGCGTCGGCCTGGCACCCTCACCTGTGTGGCCATGGAGAATCTGGCAGGCGGACGTCTGTAGCTCAAATACTTTCAGGCAGGGGCTATTGGAGGCCACGACAATGTGGGAGTCCTCAGGCCCAAGGAACCGGACATCCAACACCTCCTCGCTGTAGCCGGCAAACTGCAGGGTGGAGGGACACAAGCCAGGGCTCAGGTGAGAAGAGGGTCTACATCCCCAGACCGCAGGTTGACCAGGGGGCAGTGCTCACTTGTTTCTGCAGCTTCAGAGAATGTGCTTCATAGAGCAGAAGGTTGTGGTCAGCAGTGACACTGAGGAGCAGGCCAGCAGCTCGGACGAGGGCGCAGTGGGTCAGCTCCCGCCCAGGGCCTGACAACGACTGCTGCGTGTGGACACATTGCCCCGAGGCCGCCTCCCACACGCGCAGCACACCTATGCGGGGATAGAGACTGCTGAGACTCACAGGTCCGCGGCCACCCCCAGTCCCCGCTGCCCACCCTGGCCTGGCCCCACACACCTTGGTTGCCAGCTGTCAGGAAGTGCAGGCCCGTGGACTTCACACCCAGCTGGGGCGCCAGCTCCTCTGGCAACAGCACGGCGGCCTCCACACTCTGCGGAGGAGCGGGTCAGAGGTGGCAGCCCCACTCCAGCCCTAACCCACTCCCTGCCCTGACCCCCCCGGTGCCCCACCTCAAACACAGGGATGGTCCTCAGGGCCTGGTGGCTCCGCAGGTCCCAGACAATGCAGATCTTGTCCCGGCCCGAGCTGGGGAAACAGCCAGCTCAGTTCCCAGATCTCAGCCATGGCCCTCCCGCCTGCTAAGACCTGGGTAGCTGGTCACTGACCTGACCATGGTGTGGCCATCAGCACTAAAGGTGAGTGAGGTGACAGCGCTGTAGTGGGCAGTCAGTACAGCCAGGCACGACTGGTCCTGTAGCGACCATATGCGGATGGCGGCGTCTGTGGCTGAGGAGAAGAGCAGCAGGCGTGCGGGGTCCGGGTGGAAGGCCACCAAACTGCAGGTAGGCAGGTGCGGCAGGTGAGCGGTGCCCTCCCAGCGTGATGCCCCACGCACCCAGGTTCTGCTGTCCCTACTCACTGCACGACACCTGGTGAGCCCCGGAAGTGGTGTGTCCCATAGTGCCGCACGATGTCCCAGATACGCACAGCCCCATCACAGCCGCCTGTGGAAATGTGTTTGAGGTGAGGGGGCTGGTGTGCCCCAAGCCCCGTGCCCGCCAGCCGGCCCATCCACCTGCTGGGGCCCTACCTGTGGCCAGCAGTGTGGAGGTGGGATCGAAGGCCATGGTGGCCACAGGGGCTGTGTGTATCGCTTTCCACAGGCGGATGACACTGCCCTCTCGCCAGGCCCAATGAGCCAGCAGCAGTGCCCGACTGGCTGTCACTAGCACCTAGGGGAGGATGTAGTTTACCTGGGGGGTGGGGGGTGGAGGGTAGAGGCAAGGCCACCCATCCTCATAGACTCAAGTACTAGAACCCACCTCCTGTCCCTGCCCCACATACCTCATCATCAGGGCTGAGATCAAAGGCAGTAATGTCCTCCTGGTCCTCCTAGGGGCCAGAGTGGGCGCACAGAGTGCTATGAGAATAGGCTGCTTTTCCACGCCAGTCCCTCACCCTGGCTCTCCCTGCCCTCACCTGCTCCAGGCTCTGCAGGATGGCCCCTGAGGCCACATCCAGGATGTTGACTTTGGTACCACAGACACAGAAGAGGTACTGCCCAGTCTGGTCCAGCTGGTGACAGAAGGGGTCTCAGCCAAGATAACACCCCGTAATCCCTGCCTGCCCCACCACTCTGCCCCCGCCCCCACCCGCCGCCCCCCGAGCTGGTACCTGCACCTTCCCGCCCTTGTAGAAAGGCTCGAACTTGCGCTCCACAGCATAGCTGGAGGGTGGACAGAGAAAGAGAGTGAGTGAATCACCCACCCCTTGGTCCCCAGTGCCAAGCCCTGCGCTGGGTGCACTCCCAGCGGTCAACCCAATAGGTCCTTGTGACAGCCCCTGGACAGCAGTAGGGATGGGGTACTGGCGGTGATGAGTTCTTTTCACTGTTGTGAGGTGGGTGTTGGTATCCCCCTGTTACAGATTATTTGAGACCCCGAGTTGGGCTGCTGATCTACAGAGGGTCCCACAACAGCATATGCTGTCCAAACCGTCCTGTCTTCCCAGAGACTCCCCAGTGGAGATCAGGCCAGGCCTTGGGGGCCCCCTGCTGGCCATGGGAGGCCATGCCTGAGTACCGGCCCATGGCAACACACTCAACACCATCCCGGAGGTCCAGCCTGAACCCTTCCCCAACCCTTCCTCCTTCCCCAGCCTGGCCTGCATCTCAGTCCCCAAGCAGTCCTATTCCATCCTGCTCGGCTGCCTCCATGCTGGTCCAGGTCACTGCACCACCCCCTCTGGAGGGATGCTGCAGTCTCTTCACCAGCCCCCCCGCCCCGCCCCCACTCTCTCAAACCCTGCTGCCAAAAGGGCCAATTAGAACGTAACTGCCTTAAAATCCACTCTTCTCCTCACATGTTTCCAAGATCCTGCCCAAAGGGGCCACTGCTAACCTCTCCTGTTTCGACCAGGCTGTTCCCTGTGGGTGGCCTGGACCTCTCTTGCCAGTTTTCAATGGCGCCTGACTAATCCACTGGGGTAAGCCAAGCGTAACAACGCCTCCAACCCCCAGCCCGGAGGCCATCCACTCGGGCTTCTTCTACTAGCGCCTGTCACAGCCACTGATGACAATGATTTGCCTGATCCCCCGATCCCATCAAACTGCGCTCCAAAGGGCAGGGCGGAGCCTGTGCCTTTCCGGACCCTGAGCACTGAGATGTTCGGCAGAGGCTTGGGAAAAGGCACAGGACTCGGGGCTTCCTAGGCCACTGCTGACGGCCCATCTGACCTGTCCTCCTGCTCCCTGGAGGGGAGGGACGGCGGGTGAAAGCCCCAGCCGCCTGACCCAAAGGTGGTGGTTCTCCGCTACCCGAGGGTGTCAGAGGTCCGCTCCCATCCAGGACCAGCCTCCCTTTGTGTTCAGTCCGCCCCCTCCTCCTCTTCTAGGACTTCTCGTCCCCTCCCAAACGGGATCCTAATTTAATAACCTGCCCGGGCCCAGGCCCCCTCCCCGCGAGCAGCCACTGCTGGCTGTCCCACCTAATACTATGGCTACAGCCTCCACGCCCCCGCGGACCGGTCCGTACACAGTCCCCATCGCCTCCCACACCCGAATGCACATCCGACCCGCGGCG
>NW_006290772.1:607517-607937 GCF_000327345.1 Myotis davidii
CCGAGCGCCTCTCCGCCCTGCCGGCGCGCTTCACTGGCGTCACCGCGCGTCTCTACTGTGACGTCATTACGACCGTGCGATCCGCGCCGGTGGCAGTGGCTGCAGCCTCAGGAAGCGGAAGCTGGCAGAGGCGTTTCCGGCCTGGAGGTTGGGTTATACTCCGTCTGGGGCCGGTGGGATGGCACAGACTGCGTTCACTAGGTAGCTGGCATTTTATTTACTTTTAAAAATATATATATTATTGATTTTTTACAGAGAGGAAGGGAGAGGGATAGAGTTAAAAACATTGATGAGAGAGAAACATCGATCAGCTGCCTCTTGCACACCCCCCACCGGGGATGTGCCCGCAACCAAGGTACATGCCCTTGACCGGAATCGAACCTGGGACCCTTCAGTACGCAGCTCTATCCACTGAGACAA
>NW_006290772.1:608029-618343 GCF_000327345.1 Myotis davidii
CTCCCTGGAGGGGAGGGACGGCGGGTGAAAGCCCCAGCCGCCTGACCCAAAGGTGGTGGTTCTCCGCTACCCGAGGGTGTCAGAGGTCCGCTCCCATCCAGGACCAGCCTCCCTTTGTGTTCAGTCCGCCCCCTCCTCCTCTTCTAGGACTTCTCGTCCCCTCCCAAACGGGATCCTAATTTAATAACCTGCCCGGGCCCAGGCCCCCTCCCCGCGAGCAGCCACTGCTGGCTGTCCCACCTAATACTATGGCTACAGCCTCCACGCCCCCGCGGACCGGTCCGTACACAGTCCCCATCGCCTCCCACACCCGAATGCACATCCGACCCGCGGCGGGCGCCTGAGCTACGCTACAGACAAGAAAATTTGTTCATAATACCTTTTTCCTATGGTTTTAAGACTGGATCACTGGCTTATAAAAGGGAGAGCAGAGGACTTGCTTTCTTTTTTCCTTTTTAAAAATATATTCTATTGATTTTTTACAGAGAGGAAGGGAGAGGGATAGAGTTAAAAACATTGATGAGAGAGAAACATCGATCAGCTGCCTCTTGCACACCCCCCACCGGGGATGTGCCCGCAACCAAGGTACATGCCCTTGACCGGAATCGAACCTGGGACCCTTCAGTCCGCCGCTCTATCCACTGAGCCAACCAGCGAGGGCTATTTTATTTTTTTATTGACGGTATTGATGTGACGTTGGATAATAAAATTTGACTGGATAATTATATAGGTTTTTTCTATAATACGTCATCTTTCTATCTGGCCTTGACTAGGGATCGAACCCGCAACCTTAGCATATTCAGATGACACTAACCAACTGAGATACCCAGCCAGGGCAGGGAGTGCAGTTGTAAATGGGGTTGTGGAGCAGAACCCTAAAGTGGGGAAGCAGGGAGCCCTGTGGTTGTCTAGAACAGTGCTTCCGGCTAAGGAACACCACTGCACAGGGCTGGCGTTAGGAGGAGCAATTGAAGCCCAGGTACCTTCAGGGAGTGAGTAGGGAGATTTACAAGGGGAGGAGGTCAGAGATAATGGGGATTCACTGTGAGTCATTGTGATGCGGGGGCTTTTACTCAGCTCAGGAATTTGAGCTGTTTGTGCTACTGGCTATGAAGCTGGAAAGCAAACTGCTAGAAAGTAACTGGGAAGAAGACTGGGAAAAACCCTTGTGAGACATTAATTTGAGTGGAAAGTAGCCAGGCAAAGGAGAGTGAGTGATAGAGCTTATGGGCAGAGAAAAGAGCCAGTGTTAAAACCCAGTGGTGGGAAAGAACTTGGGAGAGGTGGAGGGAGAGGGGCCAAAGTGTCCCTGCAGGGTGAAGGGAGTAGTGCCTGCAGAGGTGGGCTGCAAGGACAGAGATGGCGGGAGCAAGCCAGTTTAGGGCTCATGTTTATTTATCCCTCAATTTACAAGGTACTTTGGTCCTGGGCCCCCCACACCTCAGTCCCGAAGCTCCCCTCCGCGGTGGCCTCGGCATCCTCTTGTTGTGCAGGGGCGTCCTCTTGCTGCGCAGGGGCATCCTCTTGCTGTGCCCCTAGGAGCAGGGCGTCATTCTCCAGGAAGTTCCCTAGTTGGGCCAACTGCCAGCAGATGAGGTTGGTGGTGCGGTGCACCTTGCGCACATGCTGGAGCAGGCACAGCACCAGGGTCTGGCTGCGATCCTGGCGCTGGCCCCAGGCTTCGCGCAGCTCACAGTGGCAGTTGTGGGGTCCATGCTCCGTTGGGCCCAGGTTTGCACCACAGCCCAGGGCGCAGTGCTGCTGGGTCCCATGCTGGCAGTGCTGCAGGTGTGCCACCAAGGTCCCACGCGGTATTTGCACCATGCAACCCTCGTTGGGGCAGGCCATTAGCTCGAAAGGGCATGAGTTCTGGTGCCCCTTGCGATGGGCCAGGGGGCACGTCACCGAACAGCCAGCTTCAGCGTTCTTGCACTAGGGGTGGGGGAGAACAAGGTGAGCCAAACCAGGTCAGGCATTGCCAGCCTTTGAGCTGCCCACCCCCAAATAATTACCCACCCATGACATACATTCCACTGACTAGGAACCAGGGAACTAACTGGGAACCTCCCAAGCTCTTATGGCACCAATGATGTGAAAAGGGGAACAGTTGGACAAATGCTTAGAGGTGGGAAGAACCTAGATCTCTGAGAGAAGGGGGACGAGTTGAGGCCTGACACTTGGAAAACAGAGGTGCATGGCTACGTTGCACTAGACGATTGCATGTATGCATGTATGGCAGATTTTTATTTTATTTTTAATATATTTTTATTGATTTCAGAGAGGGAGGGAGAGAGAAACATCAGTGATGAGAGAGAATCATTGATCAGCTGCCTCCCACACGGCCTCCTGGCCCATAGGTCGGCGCTCAACCACTGAGCCGCACCAGCCTCGCCAGCATGACTTTTCATTTTTACAAAGGGAAATCTGCCTCCTGCACACCCCACATGGGGATCGAGCCTGCAACCCAGGTATGTGCCCTGACAGGGAATCGAACCGTGACCTCCTGGTTCATAGGTCAAGGCTCAACCATTGAGCCACGCTGGCTGGGCTGTTTTTTAACCTGTTTTTCCATCTACAAAATTAGGAGGCTGGAGTTAATGGCTGACAGCAGATACATTATCCTCTAAAAATTTTCTGATCTCCATTTTACATTTGAGCCCTGGCTGGTGCCGCTCAGTAGTTAGAGCATTAGTCAGCACACCAAAGGGTCCTGGGTTCAATTTCCAGCCAAGGGCACATATCTGGGTTGTAGGTTCGATCCCTGGCCCTAGTCAGGGTGCATGCGAGAGGCAACCAATTGTGTCTTTCTCTCGCACTCCTTTCTCCCCTCCCTTCCTCCCTCTAAAAAAATCAATGGAAAAAATATCCTCTGGTGAAGATTAACAACAAAACCCCCATTTACATTTGAGGCCCCAGGAGCCGAGTCGTTATGTAACTTGCCCAAAGTCACAATGCAAGTAAATGGAACTCAGCCAGGGCTGAGGACCCCAAGTCTGCAGTCTGTGTTGCTGGAGTCGAAACCCTCAGTTCTCTGAGGGTGAGATCCTCCTAGCTCCCTCTCCTTGCTCTGCCCCATCCCCCAAGAGACACAAGGAGGTTGGTGGCAGTGGGTGCTTTGTACTACCTTAACTTCCAGGTGGCCAATGGTCTTTCGGAGTTTATTCACACGGATCATCTTTTTCCGTTTCACCTCTTTCCTGCAGCACGGACAGGTCTTTTGTCTAGGGAGGCATGGGTCGGGTGAGTGTTTGGATTGGGGAGGGAGCAAGTGGCAGCAACATGTTGGTCCCTTCTCTCTAGCTGCAAGAGGCACGAGAGGGCTTTATATAGGGACCTCTCAGCTCTGAGGCCTGGCCAGGGGCTGCAGGCAGATAACACTTGGTGAGGGGACCCACAAATTTCAGTCTCAGTTATAGCAGCTGAATCTTATGGCCATGGCTTCGCAGACCTTCCTTTCTGCCCTGGTTTACAGAAATGGCCCTTATCCCCACCCTTGCCTCCCAGCCTCTTGGGAACCCAGTAGCACCTGGCTAGCCACCGGAGAATGCACTTCTTGCAGAAGATGTGGCTGCATGGCAACCTCACCGGCTTCTTGAGAACTCCATGGCAGACAGAGCACAGAAAGTTGCTGTTGGGAGGGCTGGTGAAGAGGTTGAGATCATACCCGCCACTCTGAAAAGACCAGCCAGACCAGCATCAGAAGCTGGCAGGGACCAGAATCTGGTCACCCCATTCCATATGCCAAGAGGAAGACCCCAGCAAGCTTTGGGTAGGGAGGTGGGTCACGTGAGAGCCTTGAGTGGAGTGGTGGGTCAGCACTCACTTTGAGGGGGCAGCTGTGAGGGTCAAGATCTTTGAATACTAATCCCCAGCTTTAGGAGCTGGTCTTGGCCTGGATTTACTCTTGGCCAGAGTCCTCTGAAAGCTTTCCTTATTCCATTTGGGAGATTGTAAGCCATTGTCCACCCTTTCTCAGAATTGGAGTTCAGCTCTGGGCAAGTCTCTGGATTTAGGCACAAATATAAGGGCCAGAGGCAAGAGGGTCTTGGACTCACCATGATATGTGTCTAGACCTCAGCTTCTGACCCCTGGGGCTGAGGAGCTTACATTTCACAGGGGGAGTGGGCTGACATCACAGTGGCATTGTCCCAAAGCAGGCCAATCACAGTCCTGGCCCAGGGCCCACTCGGACTCTGCACCACCTGGCTCTTAACTCCCCTCTCCAAAAGGGCACAGACCTGGGGTAGGCCCCTCTCCAGCCGTGGGCAAACTACAGCCCTCGGGCTGGCCCGTTTGAAATGAATAAAACTAAAAACAAAAAAAAAAGACCGTACCCTTTTATGTAATGATGTTTACTTTGAATTTATGTTAGTTCACACAAACACTCCATCCATGCTTTTGTTCCGGCCCTCCGGTCCAGTTTAAGAACCCATTGTGGCCCTTGAGTCAAAAAGTTTGCCCACCCACGCTAGCCCCTGCCTTGATGGTGACTGCCAGCTGATCCCCAAGCAGCACTAGGCCAGGAATCAAACTCCTAGCGACAGTATCCCCAAGACCGAGGCAGTGGGGATGCACGTCCCCTGTTCCCAGTGTTGGGCTGGACCTCCTAAAATAGTGCTGCCCTGGTGGCTAGTTCTCCAAGAGCTCAGGGGCTTTAGGATCTAAGACCCAAGGTGCTCCAGGATACAGACCAGGGAAATGAGGACCAGATTGCAACGCCACCTACACACAGTACAGGAAGAGCTAGCCTGTGGGAAAACCTCCCAGAGTAGGTAGGCTCGGACCATCTGGGCAGGCCTATGAGAAAGGCATAGGGAAGCCAATTCCAACCCGAGAGAGCAGCATGTCCCAACATGTCAAGCACAGAACAGAAAAGTGTATTTCCATACCACCGAGTGGTTCACTCATCACACCCTAAAGACCCTAACCCTGTCCTGCGGGAAGTGACCAGGGGGCCGCTGTTTGAACTGTGAATCTTACACTCCTGCCCTTGCTAATGGCTACCAGGCCCAGCGGGACTCCCATCGAGCTCAAGGTACTTTATCTGCTGTCTGTGGGCCCTTAGGAGTCACCCCCCAACCTTGGAGACGCTAAGCTCTACCCCCGTGTGGCATCCGAAGCAGAACAGGGCTGTCTAGGAGGAAAAGGTGGCCGACGCGGGTCTCTCCTTCACGGCACACACTGATATGAGGGTCCACAGATGACAGGCAGGGGACCAAAAAACACCCACATGCGCATGAGTTAGTTAGACCAACAGCTTTATTAAAAAATTAAGACAGAGACAACATACTTTAAGGAGATAAATAAGAAAGAGGACAGCGAAGTCTCCCTACTGCCACGATCCTGGCGGCGTCGGCCTCAGTTGGGGCATCCGGGAGCCCTGCGGGCAGAAAACGGGGTGAGGACCTGACATGAGAGCACGCGATCGGTAACACCGGGGCCGCGGCGCGTGTCGGGGCCTGGGTTTCACCTCCCACATCGTGTGGACAGTGAGCTGAGGCCCCCGGTGGCTCTGGGCGCCGAATCTCACCCACGGTCACGGGCAAGGCCGCGGGTGATTTTCAACCAACGCCGACCTCCCGACCACCGCCCAGCAACATGCACAGCCCGACCTACCTGCAGCCGGAGGAGGCGCGCGCGCGGCGGAGCAGCATTTATAGCGACTCCGCGAGCCCGGAGACGCGCAGGCGCACGCAGAGCTGACGGGGCCCCGTGAAGCCAATCACAAGCTGTCTTGGAGGCCCCGGGAACACTCGCGATAGGGATGTTGCGGTCTAGTTCTCGCGGCACTTGGCGCCATATAAATTCTCCCTCCCAGGAATCTTTGTTCTTCTTTTCCGACGAAACACGTGAGTGCTCGCTCTTACTGGTTTGGGTCGGGGCCTCAGCGGCGGCGGTCCGCGCACGTCGGGCTGGACCCGGGATGGTGTGACCGCATCTTGGGCGGGAGGGAGCCCCAGTCCAGGCGATCGCGAGTGCCAGGGCCTTGTTGACTGTTTTTTTTGTCGCTCAATTTAGCAAATGGCGGATGACGCCGGTGCTGCGGGAGGGCCCGGAGGCCCCGGGGGCCCCGGAATAGGAGGTCGCGGCGGCTTCCGTGGAGGATTTGGCAGAGCGGCATCCGGCCGGGGTCGCGGCCGGGGTCGGGGCCGGGGCCGAGGCCGCGGAGCTCGTGGAGGCAAGGCCGAGGACAAGGAGGTAAGTCCGGGCTGTGCGCGCCGGACGGCCCCGTGGGCGGCCCCGGGCATTACGTCCTCATCGGCGCCTTCTCCCTCCAGTGGATCCCTGTCACCAAGCTGGGCCGCCTAGTCAAGGACATGAAAATCAAGTCCCTAGAGGAAATCTACCTGTTCTCCTTGCCCATCAAGGTAACGCGTGGGTCCTCTTTTCCCTCCCGGATGTTAGGCAGGTGCAGCCTTGGGGAGTCTCATTTGGTCTCGGGATGAGGGGTGAGGTTTATTGGGGGGCTCCGGGATTTAATAGGTTGTGTGAGTGTATGGGTAGTCGGTCTCTGACGTTGGTTATCAACAAGGAAGCCAAGTTAAGTGTCCCAATGAATGGTGTTCAGAGGTGGTGTTTATTTTAATCTCATTTAAAATAAAATCACAAATCTCATTTCTCGCAGGAGTCGGAGATCATTGACTTTTTCTTGGGGACATCCCTCAAGGACGAAGTCTTGAAGATCATGCCTGTGCAAAAGCAGACCCGTGCTGGCCAGAGGACCCGGTTCAAGGTATCCCAGCCACCTTGTGCTTTCCTGGGCTGTCGCTGCCACGGACTTTGGGGGACTCTCCCAGCTCTGCACTGTCACACTTGCTTTCACACGTGTGGCTTTCGTAATGGGGAGAGAGAGAAAGGCTCTCCTCAGGACCTCGGGCTGGCCTCGCAGTGGCCAGCCTTTGCTTGAGGGGTGCAACAGGCCTCGGGGGGGTGGTTACTGGGGCTGTGTTGGTCAGTGGACCACCAGCCACTTCAGTCTCTTCGCAGGCATTTGTTGCCATTGGGGACTACAATGGACATGTCGGTCTGGGTGTGAAGTGCTCAAAGGAAGTAGCCACTGCCATCCGTGGAGCCATCATCCTGGCCAAGCTCTCCATTGTGCCCGTGCGGCGAGGCTACTGGGGAAACAAGATTGGCAAGCCCCACACCGTACCTTGCAAGGTAGGCTGGGTGACGGGTGACTGATGGGGTCTTCAGTGGCAGTGTCTCTCTAGCCCCAGCCTTCTGACTCCAACCCTTTCAGGTGACTGGCCGCTGTGGCTCTGTACTGGTGCGCCTCATCCCTGCCCCCAGGGGTACGGGCATTGTCTCGGCCCCTGTGCCTAAGAAGTTGCTGATGATGGCTGGTATTGACGACTGCTACACTTCAGCCAGGGGCTGCACTGCCACCCTGGGCAACTTCGGTAGGTGGCCTACACAAGGGCTATGACCTCTGAGCACTGCTTAATCACAATATGGGTGGTTGGTGGCCTATTTTCAGAGCGGATAGCCCTAAATGCAAAGTAACCTCTTCCTAGGAGCGGGACAGCTCCTGCCTACATCTGAAGTTTTTTGTTTTGGGTAAATCCACCAACCCTTTTCCCTTTTCTAGCCAAGGCCACCTTTGATGCCATCTCTAAGACCTACAGCTATCTCACCCCAGATCTCTGGAAAGAGACCGTGTTCACCAAGTCTCCATATCAGGTACTGCCTGCCCCCACCACCTTATTAACTGATGCAAATGCAGTGTGCCTGGCTCGACAGTGAATGCCTTGTCTGTCTTTCTAGGAATTCACTGACCATCTTGTCAAGACCCACACCAGAGTTTCTGTGCAGAGGACCCAGGCTCCCGCTGTGGCCACCACATAATTTTATACAAGAAAAATAAAGTGAATTAAGCCTGCTAATAGTTGCCTTTTATTCATCAATGAGTCAAGGTTGAGGGCTGAAAGTGACACCAGAAACGGGTTTTTGTCTCTGTTTTTATTCAGCAAGAGATGGTCATTCATGTGGGAGGGACTCAATGAGCAGCAGCAGCCTCTCTGGCAGCTTTTCTCTCTTCGAGCATCCTCTGCTTCTGCTTTGCCAGGCACTTCCTGGCTGAATAATGGGCTCCCAATTCGTGATCTGGGAAGAGATGGGAGAGTCATTGGGCCACTTCTGCCATAATGTGGTGGCAAGTAAAGTCAAGCATCCAAGACAATTACTGGCAAAAAGGGACCTGGGGCACAGTGATAATTCTCTTATACCCTGCAAGGCTTTGGGAAAAGTATGGCAAGTACATTGATCTGAGGACTGGTTATTTCAGTGCCCACAGCTGTTAGGAATAGAGGGGTGGCTAGCAAGCAGGAGGGTCAGGCTGAGGTGAGGCTCACTCACAACGGTCCTGGTAGGCCTTGGCCACCTGTGCGAACTGCTCCACCTCCTTAGCACAATTCTGCCTGTAGCTCTCGCCTTCCCTCTGCTGACAGGCCTTCAGTCTTTCCTGGATAATGTTGACAATTTCTTGATCAACTTTGCTGAAAGAAAAGGGAAAAAGAAAGGTGGTCTACAAAGAATCATTTCTCTGCACCCCAAGAGAATGAAAGCATGGGTTGGACCCTATCTGGCCCCTCCACCCCCAAGATCTTGGGCATGATATGGCCGCTGTGCAGGGCTCTGTTCCCCAGTCAAGGGCAGACATACTAGTCTCTTCTCCATTGCATTTCTGCTTCAAACATGCACAAGACATCGTTTTCCTTGCAGTCGGTGATATCCGGCACCCGGCGGAACTCCCGGTGGTAGTAGTAATACTTGTTTTTTGCATGCTGCTGCTCTATAAACTCTGCAAAGAGAAGCCCCCAGATTCAGGTCCCATTGGTTTGGTCAGGCCACGGTTTAGATCAGGGGTCCTCAAACTGGCCCGCAGGCCACGTGCAAATACAAATATCGTATTTGTTCCCGCTTTGTTTTTTTACTTCAAAATAAGGTATGTGCAGTGTGCATAGGAATTTGTTAACAGTTTTTTTTAAAACTATAGTCCGGCCCTCCAACGGTCTGAGGGACAGTGAACTGGCCCCCTGTTTAAAAAGTTTGAGGACCCCTGGTTTAGATGGACTCTGCTTTATTGCTAATAAGCCACAGGAGGGGCAGATTTCCCATGTCCTCAACTTTCACAAAGACTGGCAAGTGGAGTCCAGTGTAGGCTGGGAAGGGTGACTAGGTTTTATGGCGCTCCCTGTCACTGTCTCCCACCCCCCAACAACTCTAGGGGGAAGGTCCTTATTTACAGACAGGACTGAAGCACGGGGAAGGCAACCTGCACCCGGCCTGCCCGCCAACCCCCATCACGGACTGCACTGCAGAGTGTGCACTGAGACTCAGAGCCACCAGCAGGGATTCCAGTCCCAGTTCTGCCCCCACTCACCTGGCCTAAACTCCCCCATAGGAGGTCAACAAGTGGGACCAGGGAAGAAATAGCAACACACAGGGAGTGGGTCCCCTGCCTTTGCCAGACCTTGGGGGTCTGGTTTGCTGACTTGATCTTCCCTAACAAGAGCAGGCCATGCACACCCATGTTTCTTTTAATGAATGGAATTGGTTGGTCAAACTAATATGGATGAATTGCCAGGTACTAGTGACTGAGGGCAGAATATGTTCTTGCTGCCATCCCCTCCCGCCCCCCCATGGCTGAGCCACAAACTGGGCAGTAACTGTTTTAAACTGGACTTGGAGCAATTTGGGCACACACGGAGAACAAGTCATACATAGCATGTCTAGGCTGCGAGGAACTCGGCCATCACCCGACCACCCGATGACTGCAGGCGTGCAGAGGGTCAGCAAAGAACCCTTTTCTTTCGAAACCCGTTTGCTGACCCCGATTGCACACAACGCAGGACGGGGAGCGTGCAGGGAGACGGGTCTCACAAGCCCCAGGACACGGACGACTGCATTAGGCAAACCACCCCTAATATCTGGGCGAAGTGGGAGACCGGATTGCATGGCGAGTCCCCCACGCGGTGGGAACCCGCGAGCACCGAGGGGTCTTGGAAGGGGGCGTCCCCGAGGCAAGGCCTGGGGTTGTGGTTGGGGGTCTAAATAGGCGATGAGGCCCGAAGATCTACGGGTGGGCGGCCCGGATGGCGGCGGGTGTCCAGGTTAGGCCACGGGGTCCGCAGTACCGGGGAACTCGGGGAGCAGCGGGGACCTGGTGGAGCCCGTACCTCTCACGAGGGTCACAGGCCGGTCCACGAGGAGGTCGAAGGCCTTTGTCAGATAGGTGACGGGGTTGGGCAGCGAGGTTTGCGGCGCCGGCGCCGGCGTGCGGCGTGGGGGCTCGGGGTACACGTCCTTGTC
>NW_006290772.1:618409-619524 GCF_000327345.1 Myotis davidii
GCCTGCGCAGCGGGCGGGGCTCGCGAGGCAACATGGGACTTGCTCTCGACACGCCCACGTTCGGGCTCGGCAACGTCTCACAGCGTGGGCGCCCCCTCGTGGGACTGAAGCGCCAATGCACATGCGCCGCCAATGCACATGCGGCGTCCTCCGGGGTTTCTATGGAGTATCCCTGCTTACATTCTAAACACAAGCCCTGGCCGGTTTCGCTCAGAGCGTCGGCCTGCAGACTGAAGAGTCCAGGGTTCGATTCCGATAAAGGGCACGTGCCCGGGTTGCGGTCTCCATCCCCAGTAGGGGGCGTGCAGGAGGCAGCTGATCAATGATTCTCTCTCATCATTAATGGTTCTCTCCCCCTCCCCCCCTTCCGCTCTCTCTAAAATGCAATAAAAATATTTTTAAATAAATAAATAATAAAAGGAGACTGAATAAGTAAACTATTAAGGCCTGTGCCAAGTGTAGTGAGGAACAAGATGAACACAGCTGGGCTCTCCTGCAGAACTCAGGGCAGTAGAGCAACCAACCAACTACTCATAAACAACACCAACTCTTCCAGGATGCCTCTTGGATTGCTCATTTCCTACAGCCTTCTCTGGGGGGCCTTTCTTGGGGGGCCTGCCTGGGGCAGAGTAGAAGGCAGGGCTTGCCCCTGAGAGCCCCCATTTATAGAGAGAAGTGGTTCCTATTTGGGGCACAGGGTGCTCTGATCCTGTTCTGATGGTTTCATCCTGGTCCTGAGCACTGTTGTGTCCCTGAGGCACCTCTACTGACCAGGGCCCTGCTGGCTGCCCTCTGTGATCTCCACACCTGGCATGCATGGCCCCTGACCAGCACTAAGGCGGGCGGGTGCTGGTCATTTCCTGCCAGGAGCCGGTCCATCCTTGCTGTTTCAAGGGACCTGGCATATATGGCATACTGTTCTTAATATGTTTGCTCACCTTCTTGGCACTGTGTTTTAACCAAGGTCACCTCTCTGAGAAAGGTTGTTTCCCCAGGTAGGGATTTTCCCCTGAAGTTAGGTAGGGAATAAAACCCCTTAACTAAGTGCCAGGCGGGTAATTAATCACTTCAACTACAAACAATCATGCTTAAGCTACATAATCTTTACTCCCTAG
>NW_006290772.1:620112-623907 GCF_000327345.1 Myotis davidii
CCCACTGGGGATGTGCCCGCAACCCAGGTACATGCCCTTGACCGGAATTGAACCCGGGACCTTTCAGTCTGCAGGCCGACGCTCTATCCACTGAGCCAAACCGGTTTTGGCCGTGTCATTCCTTCTTTGCCGACTCCGTCTACACCTTTGGGAACCCCTGGACCTGCTGGGGTTAGACCCCAGCAATTTCCTGTCCAAAGGCTGGGCCCAGAGTCACAGAGCCATCAACTCTACGGACACACAGAATCTGAAATCACAGAAATGCCACCTCTTCAAATCATGAGCTCTTGGAATCACACACTGTCAGACCCAAAGAATCATAACATTGGCCCGCAACATCAGAGGGAACGAGGGAACCTCTGCCTTTGCCATGATGACCTGACAGTGCTGAGATGAGGACCATCTGCTGCTGCTGGGAGCAGAGGGACTCACAGATCATGCAGCAGAGGCAGAAAAAGGTAAATGAGAGGGAGGAACCCAAGTAGCTTGTGGCTCTGTGTCCAGCCCTCCTGCCCTCGGCCTGTGTGCCTGGAGCCAGTCCCACCACGCCCAAACTCCCTATAGCGCTCCAGCACCAATGGCGTTCCCTCTGCCCTGAGTCTGCAGCAGTTTCTTCTATGCTTCATTCCCTCAGTGGAAGGGGTCACCCCTTCCCTGTGATTTTATTCCCTTGGGGCTCAGCCCAAAGTATTAAAAGTAGCTTTGTGCCCTACCTGGTTTAGCTCAGTGGTTAGAGCGTCGGCCCACCGACTAAAGGGTCACAGGTTCGATTCCCGTCAAGGTTGCAGGTTCCTATCCTTGGGTGTGGGAGGCAGCCAACCCATGTGTACCCTCTCACATCAATGTTTCTCTCTCTCTCTCCCCCTCCCTTCCACTCTCTCTAAAAACCAATGGGAAAAATATCCTCTGGTGAGGATTAACAACAAAAAGTAGCATTGTAATTAGAAACCAACAAAAACAAAGAGTTGTGATATTTCAGTAGCACAGGATCTTAGCACAAACGGATGCAAAATCCCAGACCCTCAGAAAGATCTTAGGCCAATAAAACTCTGGTTCTGCAGCTACAGAACTTTATAACCGTAGAATTTGGATAAAAAATAAGAGCTTTCAATACCCCTTTCATGAGAAACTTCAGCCCATAAAAGTATCTAAATGTTCTTGGCTTACAGCTATTACCGTCAAGGGATCCTGGTATTGAATCAGGGCCCCAGGGATCCTTTGGGCACAGAGTCAGTCCTCCCCATCTCCCTGCAGCTCAGGCTCACAGTACTCAGGGCAGGATGCCTCAATGCCAGCAAACTGAACTCAGACCCTCATCCCAGCAACTGCCCTAGAGAAGCCCCCGGGAGATTTTCTCTGCCTCCCACCAGGCCAAGCTGTTCCTGGGAGCAAGTCTCACAAGAAAGAAAGCAAAGGCCCATGCCCAGGGCCTCTGAGGAGAGGAGTGCCAGCCTTGGCTCCAAGTGTCGCCATGCCCATTTGATGTCCTCCCATCGCCCCGCCCAGGCCAAGCCCGCTCCTGGCACTAGAGCTCACACCCGCCACGGGAGATGACCAAGCTCTCCTGCCAGGGGCTAAATCTGGGATCTGGCTGTTGTGTGTCCTGGCCCTGTCACTCGACCTCCAGCACCCGACAGGGAGGCCCCTTTCGTCCCTGACCTGCAGGGATCCGCGGCCATGGTCAGTGGGCTGGGGGGCTGGAGCTGGAGCAAGCCGGCTTCCTGGGGAGGGGCAGGTGGGCTTTTGGAGTCTCCCCCAGCTGGGATAGTCCTGGGGCCTAAACAGGAGTAGGGGATCGGAGGGGACCGCAGGGGCCAGAACTTGGACGGCCAGGCCTAGCACAGGCAAGAAGACGGGCGGATGGCAGCAGCCCCTTGTCTCTGTAGCCTTAGCCACAATGTGGGCCTCCCCAGCCTGGACCCAGCCATGCTGAGCCCACTGAGGCAGGAAACCTGTGTGTGAGGAGGACTTGTTGCTGACCCCATTCATAAGACACTGGCCCTGGGCGCACCTTCCCCTCCTTTACTGCAGACAGATGGAGGCACGGAAGACCACCGAGCGTCTCTCTCGGGTCTCTAGCTCCTTTCTCTGGGTTGGGCTCTGGGACCATCCAACAATTTTCACCAGAGTGACCCCAGCTCCGACCTCCACCTTCTCTTGTCCTCAGTCCCACCGGAAGTTCTCTGCCCCTCGGCACGGACACCTGGGCTTCCTGCCCCACAAGAGGAGCCGCCGGCACCGGGGCAAGGTGAAGACATGGCCTCGGGATGACCCCAGCCGGCCCGTGCACCTCACAGCTTTCCTGGGTTACAAGGCCGGCATGACACACACCCTGCGAGAGGTGCACCGGCCGGGGCTCAGTGAGTGGCCGCAGAGGGGTCCACAGGGCGGGGGGATTTGGACAGAGTCCCTCTGACTGCCCGAGGATCTGGAAGAACTTCCCAATGCTAGAGATCAGGGTTGGACTTCAAAAGGGGAAGTGACTCCAGAAAAGGCAAGGCCCTGCCCGTGGGAAAGGCAGTGCCTCGAGGTGGGTCCTGTCACTGCCCCCGGTTCACAGATGAGGAAATGGAGCGGTTATAAAACTTGCCAGTGGCCCCGTTAGTAAGTGGAGGAGCTAGGAGTCAAAGGCAGGCCCCCAGTTATATTTATTGTTTTGGGGTCATTAAAATTCACATGTGGTTGTAAGAAACAACACAGAGAAATGCTAGGTACCCTCACCTAGTCTCCCCGATGGAAACCTCTTGTAAAGCGAATGCTATATGTCACAGCAGGATGCTTGTGACCCATGTTTCCCCAGTTGTGTTTGCGTGTGCACATGTGTATTTGGTTCTATACAGCTCTGTCATGTGTACATGTGTGTACCCACCACCTCGGAATATTCCACCCCACATGGGTCCCCCTGGTGCCCTTTTATAGCCACAGCCACTCCCTCCCCCAACCTTTTGGCAAATCACTCACCTGTTTTTCATCTCTCCTAATACATATATATCTTTTAGACCTTTTTAAAAAATTATTGATTGAAAGAGAGAGGGAAAGAAACTGATGTGAGATAGAAACATCGATCAGTTGCCTCCCACACATGCCCACCTGGGGATTGAACCCACAATCTGGGTGTATGCTCTGATCAGGAATTGAACCTGCCATCTTCTGGTGTACAGGACAGTGCTCAACCAACTGAGCCACATCAGCCATGGCTCTCCTAAATGTGTGTGTGTGTTTTAAATAAAAATATTTCTATTGATTTTAGAGAGAGAAGGGAGAGGGAGAGAGAGAAACTTGGTGTGAGAAATATTGATAGAATGCCTCCTGCATGGCCCATCCTGAGGATTTAGACCATAACCCGGGCATGTGCCCTGCCTGGGAATTAAACCGGCGAACTTTTGGTGTATGGGACGATGCACTCAACCAACTGAGCCACACCGGCCAGGACTCCCAATATATTTTTAAAACAAAGAACTTCTTTTACTTTGTAATATCCTCAGCCATAACATCTATAAAATCATGGGTTCCGACAATTTATAGGTTTTTACCTAGAACTCATCAACATACATTTTAACTATAAAAATAAAAAAATGGGCATTTGTGCCCCATTAAAGGAGGCCTAACCCCGCCCTTTGGGGGATGCTGCCATGGCTGTTGCTCTTCTAGCCAACTCCCAGATGGTCTTGGGGGGAAACTGAGGCAAGGATCAGGTCAGGCCTTGCCTGAGATCTCAGTGTCAGAGCTCGCATGGGCCACCTGTGGGGCCCTGACCAGCAGCTGCTCTGTGCCCAGGCAGAGAGGGAGAGCCGC
>NW_006290772.1:623957-624718 GCF_000327345.1 Myotis davidii
CCGTCTCCCTGGCTGTCTCTGGGTCTCATCCAGAAATTTCCAAGCGGGAGGAGGTGGAGGCTGTGACGATTGTGGAGACGCCACCTCTGGTGGTGGTGGGTGTGGTGGGCTATGTGGCCACCCCTCGCGGCCTGCGGAGCTTCAAGACCATCTTTGCAGAGCACCTCAGTGACGAGTGCCGCCGGCGCTTCTACAAGGACTGGTGAGGGCCCTCCTGGCGGACCCTGTCTGGGCTGGTGGGGATGGGGGGCCCTTCGCTCCTGATCCCTGTGCTGGAATGATGGGGGTGGGCAGGAGGAGAAGTGTCAGCAGTATGTGAAGGGCAGTGTGTGTGAGTGTGTGTGTGTGTGTGTGTGTGTGTGTGTGTGTAAGGATGCCTTCAATTCAGTAAAAGATGAGTATTAGGAGCCTCGAGAGGAAACTGGGATAGAGAAAAAAGAGGAAGCAGGTATTCGAATCCTCAGGGTTAATAAAGAGACTAATTTGATGAAATGTCAGAGTGGGCTCCGAGCTTCCTAGCAGCCAGGGTGAAAAGGGAAACAGCCAACTGACAAGCTCTTCTCATCAGAAAGAAAGGCATTCTCAGGCCTCAATCTTCCCTGGTACAAGGCAAGCTCCCCTCCCCCACACCTGAGGCACCTCACAGACACACCCCTCCTTATGTAGGCACAGCCCAGCCCTGGCCCTCTATGGGCCCTAGAGTCAGAGTGGGCCAGTGTGGCCACTGGCAAGCTGGCTAACCTCTTAGACCAGGGGTCCTC
>NW_006290772.1:628539-630160 GCF_000327345.1 Myotis davidii
TGGTGTGAGAATATTGATAGAATGCCTCCTGCATGGCCCATCCTGAGGATTTAGACCATAACCCGGGCATGTGCCCTGCCTGGGAATTAAACCGGCGAACTTTTGGTGTATGGGACGATGCACTCAACCAACTGAGCCACACCGGCCAGGACTCCCAATATATTTTTAAAACAAAGAACTTCTTTTACTTTGTAATATCCTCAGCCATAACATCTATAAAATCATGGGTTCCGACAATTTATAGGTTTTTACCTAGAACTCATCAACATACATTTTAACTATAAAAATAAAAAAATGGGCATTTGTGCCCCATTAAAGGAGGCCTAACCCCGCCCTTTGGGGGATGCTGCCATGGCTGTTGCTCTTCTAGCCAACTCCCAGATGGTCTTGGGGGGAAACTGAGGCAAGGATCAGGTCAGGCCTTGCCTGAGATCTCAGTGTCAGAGCTCGCATGGGCCACCTGTGGGGCCCTGACCAGCAGCTGCTCTGTGCCCAGGCAGAGAGGGAGAGAAGGGGCAGGGGGCAGGCAGGCTGGGGGCTGGAGGTCAGCGAGGGCTCTGGTTAAGGAGCGGGTCTCTGTCCCCAGCAGCCCTGGGGCTGCGGTGCTCCATCCTCCCTCAGGCAGGAGGGACTGCAGTTGGCTCTTCCACTCTGTCTCCCTGACCGGGGGGCTCTGGAAGCTCTTCTCCATGCCTGTCTCTGGGTCTCATCCAGAAATTTCCAAGCGGGAGGAGGTGGAGGCTGTGACGATTGTGGAGACGCCACCTCTGGTGGTGGTGGGTGTGGTGGGCTATGTGGCCACCCCTCGCGGCCTGCGGAGCTTCAAGACCATCTTTGCAGAGCACCTCAGTGACGAGTGCCGCCGGCGCTTCTACAAGGACTGGTGAGGGCCCTCCTGGCGGACCCTGTCTGGGCTGGTGGGGATGGGGGGCCCTTCGCTCCTGATCCCTGTGCTGGAATGATGGGGGTGGGCAGGAGGAGAAGTGTCAGCAGTATGTGAAGGGCAGTGTGTGTGAGTGTGTGTGTGTGTGTGTGTGTGTGTGTGTGTGTAAGGATGCCTTCAATTCAGTAAAAGATGAGTATTAGGAGCCTCGAGAGGAAACTGGGATAGAGAAAAAAGAGGAAGCAGGTATTCGAATCCTCAGGGTTAATAAAGAGACTAATTTGATGAAATGTCAGAGTGGGCTCCGAGCTTCCTAGCAGCCAGGGTGAAAAGGGAAACAGCCAACTGACAAGCTCTTCTCATCAGAAAGAAAGGCATTCTCAGGCCTCAATCTTCCCTGGTACAAGGCAAGCTCCCCTCCCCCACACCTGAGGCACCTCACAGACACACCCCTCCTTATGTAGGCACAGCCCAGCCCTGGCCCTCTATGGGCCCTAGAGTCAGAGTGGGCCAGTGTGGCCACTGGCAAGCTGGCTAACCTCTTAGACCAGGGGTCCTCAAACTACGGTGCACGGGCCACATGCAAATACAAATATTGTATTCGGGCGGACCCTGTCTGGGGTGGTGGGGATGGGGGCACCCTTCGCTCCCCAACCCTGTGCTGGAATGATGGGGTTGGGCAGGAGAAGTGTCAGCAGTATGTGAAAGGCAGGAAAGTGTGTGTGTGTGTGTGTGTGT
>NW_006290772.1:630208-634756 GCF_000327345.1 Myotis davidii
TCCCCGAGACCTGAGGCACCTCACAGACACACCCCTCCTTTTGTAGGCACAGCCCAGCCCTGGCCCTCTATGGGCCCCAGAGTCAGAGTGGGCCAGTGTGGCCACTGGCAAGCTGGCTAACCTCTTAGAGCCTAAGAGGCCACACCCAGGTCAGCCCCTTAACCCCGCCCCTCACCGTTAGGGATGCCACAGACACCATCCAATGGGAACGGGAGAGGCCCCTGCATCTTGGGGCTGCTGTGAGGATTAGATGGACAAAGTGGGTCAAGGGTTCAACTGAGAAAGTGCCTGGCAAATGCCATCTGGTCTTGTTTTCTCTATTTTTATTGTTTTCAACTTGCCCCTCATCCAGGGACTGTGACCTTTGTGAGCCTCGGCTTCCTCATCTGTAGAACAGGGATTATGGTGTCCATCAGCCAGAGTTCCCGTGAGGGTTGAGAAAATGTGCAGTACAGCTGTTTGCTTCTGAAGTGAGGTCAGCAGCCACATCAGTGTGGGCAGGTGGCCAGCATGCCCCTTTCCCAAGCTCCCATACACCTGGCACTCACCCGCAGCCCCTAGCGGGCAGGGAGAAGCCTAGCTAACAGAGGACACTGAGGCTCACAGAGGGAAGGGCAGTCGAGCTTCAAGGTGGTGACTGGAGCCAGCCCAGGGACTCCAGAGAGGTCCTGGCAGTGGCCTCCCCTAGGAAGGAAAGGAGGAGGGAAGGGGACAGTTACTGTTCTAAGACCCATGTTTGGTGGGAGGCAGGTGGGCAGGGGCCCAGGGACCCACCCAGCCGGCCCCTTTGAGCACCCTCTGTGCATGGCTCAGGCACAAGAGCAAGAAGAAAGCCTTCACCAAGGCCTGTAAGCGGTGGCGTGACGCCGATGGCAAGAAACAGCTCCAGAAAGACTTTGCCGCCATGAAGAAGTACTGCAAGGTCATTCGGGTCATCGTCCACACCCAGGTCAGCCCCGTGACCTCAGCCCACGCCCAGTTGGCCAGGTCACCGCTGGGCTCCCCCTCCCCCACCCCAGCCTCCAGGATCCCTGGCAAATGTCAGCCTAAAAATACCGTGAGTCCCGGGCACAGGACCAAAGGGTTGGCCGTCTGTAGGTCCAGGGATGACATGCTGGGTGCCAGTGC
Source organism: Myotis davidii (assembly GCF_000327345.1). NCBI lineage: Eukaryota > Metazoa > Chordata > Mammalia > Chiroptera > Vespertilionidae > Myotis > Myotis davidii. Next base: position 631,337 of record NW_006290772.1, read on the forward strand.
GCTCTGAGGGCTGTGGGGCATTGCCCATGCCCGGTGGTCAACCAAGGTCCTGAAATGCCCCAGAGGACTTGGGTCTCCTGCCAGGTGGCTGGTGTAGAAGGCCAGCTCCTCCTGTGGCTTCTGCTATAAGTGTGTGTGTGCACCCACATTTGCCCATGGGGTCTGGCTTGATGTGGGCTGACAGGTTACCTACCCTCTGGCTTATTCTGGAACATTCCTTGGTGTCTAACCTCAGGGAAGCCTTTCATAGGCCCTGAGCAGGGATACTCCCTCCCTACCCCCCACCCCTGCCCAGTGACTCTCACATGTGCAGTTCCTAGTTACCCATGTCGTTGGTTAAGGTCCATCTCCCTTGAGCTCCCGGGGGGTAGGGGCCACGCTGCCTGTTCAGAGCTGTGTCTGCAGAACCCACCCAGAGCCTTGTGTGCAGTAGGTGTTCCGTAAGTGCTCACTGCTGAGCACTCTGCTGTGACCTGACCGTGCTCCTGCTTCCAGCCTGTACCTCACACACAGAGCAGCAGCCAGAGAAGTTTAAAAACGTGAATTAGATTGCATTAGACCCCACACTTGGAACAAAACTCAAGTTCCTCCCTACAAGACCTGCCCGCAGGACGCTGCTCATGTCTGACTCCTTGCTCCCCATGGCCTAGCCCAGCGGTTGCCAACCTTTCGGACCTCACGGACTACCAGTGGTCGGCGGACCACCAGTTGGTGACCGCTGGTCTAGACACACTGGTTTCCATTCTGTCCTCCCAGTTGCTCAGGCTCTTCCCTGTCTCAGGACCATGGCATATGTGGTCCCCTCTGTCCCAGAAGCCTCAGCTCTTCACCTAGTGGCTCCTTCTTATGACTGGTGCCACCGCCTCAGAGAAGCCCTCCAGGGCCACCCTATGTGCAATGACGATTCCCTTCCCCCCTAATAGTCCACCAGAACACTTAGCCCTCTCCAGGATACTTGGCTTCTGTTTCCCAACTAGATGGCGGCTCTATGAGGACCAGGACCCTGTCTGCCGCATTCTGTGCTGTCCCCCAGTGCCTAGCACAGGACATGGCTCATAGCCAGATCAGGCACGGGAACGTCTGCTGAATGAATGCAGGCATGCCACCCCGCCGGGGGCCACAGCCAGTCATGGGCGTCTGTAAGTGCGGCTTTGACCCCATGGGAACGCACTGGCGCGCTGTGTCTTGCAGATGAAGCTGCTGCCCTTCCGGCAGAAGAAGGCCCACATCATGGAGATTCAGCTGAACGGCGGCACAGTGGCTGAGAAGGTGGCCTGGGCCCAGGCCCGGCTGGAGAAGCAGGTGCCAGTGCACAGCGTGTTCAGCCAGAGCGAAGTCATTGATGTGATCGCCGTCACCAAGGGCCGGGGCATCAAAGGTAGGGCTGGGGAGAGATGGCAGCTCCTGGAGGGCTGCCTGGAGGGGATGGGGCCAGACGGGCCTCAGCCACCAGCCCCTCCCGCCTGTAGGGGTCACGAGCCGCTGGCACACCAAGAAGCTGCCTCGGAAGACCCACAAGGGGCTTCGAAAAGTGGCCTGCATCGGTGCCTGGCACCCCGCCCGAGTGGGCTGCTCTATCGCCCGGGCTGGGCAGAAGGGCTACCACCATCGCACGGAGCTCAACAAGAAGGTGTGTCCCGAGTCCTGGTGAGGGGGGACGCTGTGACCAGACCCCAGCAGTGGGGTACATGACCCAGACACTGCCCGCTCCCCAAAGGCTCTGATATGCACCCACCAGTGCCTGGGGTTAAGCCCACATCTGATGGGTGTGGACACAGTGCTGGCCCCAGGGGTCACCTGCTGCCCTCCCCGTGCCCTGTGCTCCTGGCAGATCTATCGCATTGGCCGGGGGTTCCACAAAGAGGATGGGAAGGTGGTTAAGAATAACGCGTCCACCAGCTACGACCTGACTGACAAGTCCATCACACCGCTGGTGAGGTTGGGCAGCCGGTTTGGCTGAGGGGGCCTGGTGAGCATGTGTGGGGTAGGTGTGGGGGTGCTGGGGTGCCCCAAGAGCTCAGGCCCCACCAAGCCCCCTCCTTCCTGCACTCTCTGAGCCTCCTCTGCAGACAGCTTATACTCCAACTGCTGTCACGGGGTGCAGCGTGCAGCAGCTCTGACTGTGGCCACGGAGACAGGCTGCCTGGGTTCGAACTCCAGCTGCAGTATGTGCTGGAGCAGGTGACTCCACCCTTCTGAGCCTCAGTTTCCCCCTGAGTAAAATGCAGATTGTTAAGTGATCCACCGTGGGAGGAGACCTAGGGGGTGGCTCAGCAGCGATAGAGGGTGTCACTCTTGGCCAGGGGGCCAGCTCTGGCTCCTTCCAATTACAGCTGGGCACGGGCACGGGAGTTCTTCCAGGGTTCCCAGCTACCCCCCAACTCAGTGTGGATCCCGACCCACCTCCCCACAGGGCGGCTTCCCTCACTACGGGGAGGTCAACAACGATTTCGTCATGCTGAAGGGCTGCATCGCGGGAACCAAGAAGCGGGTCATCACACTGAGGAAGGTCAGGGCAGGCAGTCGGTTGGGAGCTGGGGAGCAGGAGCCCCATGGGCTTTGCGAGGGGTGGGTGGCTGGCCTGCCCTGTCCTCCAGCCTGTTCAGAAGAGGGGCAGTGCCGAAACCGGTTTGGCTCAGTGGATAGAGCGTCGGCCTGCGGACTGAAAGGTCCCAAGGCAGTGGATGGGGAGAGCAAAAAGAGAGGGGTTCGGGCAGGAGATGGGTGGGTGGGTTGGGGGTTCCTGGAGGGGGTGGGAACCTCCGTCTTGAGGCTCTCCTTTCCCACGATCCCCAGTCCCTCCTGGTGCACCACAGCCGCCGGGCCCTGGAGAATATTGAACTCAAGTTCATAGACACCACCTCCAAGTTTGGACACGGCCGCTTCCAGACAGCCCAAGAGAAAAGGGTCTTCATGGTGAGTCCCCCGGGGCATCGGCCTTCTCTGGGGCTCAGACCGCACATCCCACCTGCTCCAGAGTGGGGAAGCTGGAGCAGATTGGGGTGGCAGGATGCCCCCCCCGCACTCATCCATAGGAGGGGGCTTCTAGAGTCCAGCCCTGGGCGCTAATTCTTGCTGGAAAAGAAGGTAGAGGAGGGACCACCATGGGAGGGGCCGGCAGGGGCCGGCTCTGGGTGACTCAGGCGGCTGGCCAGGGGCAGTATTCTGAGCCAGACCCCTGTGATAAACGCTTCTCCGGCCCCCCACTCCCACAGGGCCCCCAAAAGAAGCATCTTGATAAAGAAAAGCCGGAGACCTCGGGAGACTTGTAGGCGGCTTGGGACGGACGGAGCCTGAAAGAAGCGCGCGAGGCCCCGTCTGTCCCCCTTGTCTAATAAAGGCTGGAGGCAACTCTTCCCGCGGTGTCTGAATTGAGGGCATGGAAAGGGCGGGAGCGCACACCCCGAGCCCAGCGCAGCT
>NW_006290772.1:636403-636977 GCF_000327345.1 Myotis davidii
AAGAGGGGCAGTGGATGGGGAGAGCAAAAAGAGAGGGGTTCGGGCAGGAGATGGGTGGGTGGGTTGGGGGTTCCTGGAGGGGGTGGGAACCTCCGTCTTGAGGCTCTCCTTTCCCACGATCCCCAGTCCCTCCTGGTGCACCACAGCCGCCGGGCCCTGGAGAATATTGAACTCAAGTTCATAGACACCACCTCCAAGTTTGGACACGGCCGCTTCCAGACAGCCCAAGAGAAAAGGGTCTTCATGGTGAGTCCCCCCATCGCCCTTCTCTGGGGCTCAGACCGCACATCCCACCTGCTCCAGAGTGGGGGAGCTGGAGCAGATTGGGGTGGCAGGATGCCCCCCCGCACTCATCCATAGGAGGGGGCTTTTAGAGTCCAGCCCTGGGCGCTAATTCTTGCTGGAAAAGAAGGTAGAGGAGGGACCACCATGGGAGGGGCCGGCAGGGGCCGGCTCTGGGTGACTCAGGCGGCTGGCCAGGGGCAGTATTCTGAGCCAGACCCCTGTGATAAACGCTTCTCCGGCCCCCCACTCCCACAGGGCCCCCAAAAGAAGCATCTTGATAAAGAAAAGC
>NW_006290772.1:637512-638051 GCF_000327345.1 Myotis davidii
GACCTGGCAGAGCAGCGGGGCGGGGACGCGCATGAGAGGGGCCGTCGCTGCCCTCGGATGGAGCCCTGGAGTCCCGGGGATGGGGCGGCGAGTGGGACCGCGCGGGGAGGAGCGCGTGTAGATAAAGGGGGTCACGGAGGAGGGAGGCATCTGGGGGGCTCGGAGAGTAGGGGGACCTGAGGGGAGGAGGACATTAGAGGGGGTCACTCTCCCCAAGGAGGAAAGCCTTTGAATGTGAACGTGGCCGTTTGCGGGGGAATCAGTGGGGTCAGGGTACAGGGGAGGGGGTGGTAGGGCTCCGGGTCAGGATCGGGACCTCGGAGGGACGCGGTGGAAGAGGATCTTGTTCAGGGGCAGCGGCTGCTCCCTCTCTCTGGTGTGACCCCCGCCCCTTTCCCCGTCGCCGTTTCCTGGGACCTGCGAGGTGAGCCAGAAGCACAGAACGTCCCGTTCGGATCCGAATGTGCTGGCCTTGGAGCCTCCCCGACCTGCCCGGGCCAGGTCGGGTAACCCGGAGTGGCCCGTGCAGTGAAGGCTGG
>NW_006290772.1:646460-646669 GCF_000327345.1 Myotis davidii
CTCTGGTCCGATTGGTTCCCGGGAAGGGGCGGATCCTCTGGAGGCGGGCCTCGCGGCGTCCCTGGACGTGATTGGTCTCCTGGAGGGGGCGGGGCCGCGGGCCCGGGGCTGGGTGCAGGCTTGCGGTCGGTGGCCTTAGACCTAAGTGAAGCGAGCGACGGTCGTGCAGCGGTCCGGTCGGCGCCATGTCGTTCTGCAGCTTCTTCGGG
>NW_006290772.1:646880-652653 GCF_000327345.1 Myotis davidii
GGGGGGGTGGGAGAGTAGGGGGGCCTGAGGGGAGGAGGACATTAGAGGGGGTCACTCTCCCCAAGGAGGAAAGCCTTTGAATGTGAACGTGGCCGTTTGCGGGGGGAATCAGTGGGGTCAGGGTACAGGGGAGGGGGTGGTAGGGCTCCGGGTCAGGATCGGGACCTCGGAGGGACGCGGTGGAAGAGGATCTTGTTCAGGGGCAGCGGCTGCTCCCTCTCTCTGGTGTGACCCCCGCCCCTTTCCCCGTCGCCGTTTCCTGGGACCTGCGAGGTGAGCCAGAAGCACAGAACGTCCCGTTCGGATCCGAATGTGCTGGCCTTGGAGCCTCCCCGACCTGCCCGGGCCAGGTCGGGTAACCCGGAGTGGCCCGTGCAGTGAAGTTTGGCCGGGCAGCCTGGGCGGGGTGGGGGAGTGGGTCTGGGAGTGGTTTGTAGCGTGGCCAGCCCGCAGCACTGGCTCCAGGCCCTGAGAAGCCCTGCTGAGCCCCCTTCTGGGCCGGGCTGCTTGGTAATGGACTAATTTGGTAAAAAACGTGCCACAGGCGAGACTAGGGCAGCAAGGTACTTGGGATGGAATCTGTCGGGTATCAGCTCTCCAGAGCACGAGGCTCTGGCGCTGAGCCTCTGTGGATATCTGCTGTGACAGAGGACCCTCTGGGCAAAGCCGTTCCCCAAACCCTCTGCTCTGGGACCCTCAGGCTGCTCTGCCAGGCCGGTAACTGCAGCAGCTCCTGGGTCCTCTGTGCTTCCTCCTGCAGTTACTGGTAAAGGCTGAGTAGCGCAGGGACCCCAAGGGAGGCTGTCCCTGGGCCAGGTAGTGGGTAAGGGATACCTGCTTCCTTTTCTGCCAGTCAATCCACCCTTCTCCCCCCATCAAAGTGCTCTTTTCTTTTTCTTTTTTTCTTTGAAGTGCTCTTTTGAGAGTAGGTTAAAACCTGTTCTCCCTGGCCCCCTGTCTGGCCTGGAGGCCGTTCTCTTGGGACAGGGAGAGCCAGCCAGTGGATATGGCTGGGAGTCCAGCTCAAGGCTTCGCTGAGCAACAGGACAGCCACTTGGGAAGGGAAGGGGGCAGGGGGTGGTGCCGGCCATGTCACAGCCTCCACTGTGTGGGGCCTGTGAAGGGTGAGAGTGCTGTGCCCTCATCGGACTTCCTGGGTTTCTTCCTCGTTGCACACCCTCCAGCTGAGTGGTTTGCGTCACTGAGCTTCGGGTTCCTCATTGTACAATGGATCGGTCTGTATCACAGGGCTGCTGAGAAGAGTCAATGAAATAAGAGTGAAAAATGGCTCTCTTGGTCTCTGGCACATGCTAAGAACCACTACCGGTGCCCTGGCCGGTTTGGCTCAGTGGATAGAGCGTCGGCCCGCAGACTGAAAGGTCCCAGGTTCAATTCTGGTCAGGGGCACATGCCTGGGTTGTGGGCTCGATCCCCAGTAGGGGGTGTGAAGGAGGCAGCGGATCAATGATTCTCTCTCATCGTTGATGTTTCTCTCTCTCCCTCTCCATCCTCTCTGAAATCAATCAAAAACCAAACTCCCTACTTAAAAAAAAAAAAAAAAGAACCACTAAATGTGAACTCAGTGGTGTGTCTCCCCCAATTCCCAGGTGGGGGTTTGGGGAGGGTGTGCATCTCACTGCGACTGGGGAGAGTGCTACGTTTTACTGGGTCAAGGATTTGGGAGCTCACCCCAAAGAGGCTGGAGGCAGTGTCTTTGGACTGGAGGCTGGACTTCGGAGGGACGCGGTGGAAGAAGGTCTTGTCCAGGGGCAGCGGCTGCTCCCTCTCCCTGGTGTGACCCCCGCCCTTACCCCCGCCCTTGCTTCTGCCTCCAGGTGTCTACGTGTGCGCCAAGTGTGGCTACGAGCTCTTCTCCAGCCGCTCAAAGTTTGCGCACTCATCGCCATGGCCAGCCTTCACGGAGACTATCCACGCTGACAGTGTGGCCAAGCGTCCAGAGCACAACCGGCCTGAAGCCTTAAAGGTGAGTGGTAGCAGTAGGGGATGGGAAGGGGGGTGTTGGCCACCCCTTCCTTCTGCTCCCCCTGCAGCTCTAGGGGCTTAAAGTCTGTCTACCCCAGGCCTCTCCCCTCAGCCAGGGAAGCTGCCACCCCAAACTCTGAGACCGCCTCGGGTCTTGGTGGAAACAGGGAAACAGGACGACTTTCCTTCGCAGGCTCCAGGATGGAGGTCAACCTCTCCTGCCATCCGTTGCCTTGGGAAATGGGCATGGGGAGGACATGGTCCGCTGGTGGCAGGTGGGGCCATTGCTGTGACGGTTTTGTGGCCGGAATCACGTGGCTGTTTTTCTGCTCTTCCCAGGTCTCCTGTGGCAAGTGTGGCAACGGATTGGGCCACGAGTTCCTGAACGACGGCCCCAAGAAGGGGCAGTCGCGCTTCTGAATATTCAGCAGCTCTCTGAAGTTTGTCCCTAAGGGTGAGTGTGCCTCCGGGAGCTGGGAATAGGCCTGTCCTGCGTTTAGAGGCTCCTGGCAGGGGGCACACTCCTCTCATCCACTTACAGTGACAAAGCGTGGGGACAACAAAGCACGCTGCAGGGCTTCCCACGGCCACCCCAAAGACAGCTGCAGGACAGGGACAGAGGAGCGGATGTCCTGCCTCCTGTGCCTGGTTGATCACATGTCTCCACAAAAGGGACGCCTGAGGGTGAATGAGGCAAAGGGTTTTCTCCAGAGATCTGGCTCTTCCCCGTGACTAGAGTGCACCTGGGGCCTGGCACGTAGTAATAGCTCATATAGGCACTTCTGTCGGCAGTATTTTTATTATTCCTAGTATGTTTTGGGGGGTTGTATTTCATTTTCCTGCATTTTATCTGAGCTCAGCCTCCTCTCTGGCCTTTGCTCTCCTGGTCACACAAATGCCCACAAATCACCTCATGTCTGTTTGCATACCCAGCCATTCTCGGGACTCCTCCCAAAACTTTGTAGCTCAAATCCCCGTACTTGCCACCTGCGAGACTGTGGCCAGTCCCTAGTCCGGTTCATCCTCTGTAAAATGGGGCTGCTGACAGCCCCTGCTTGCTGCATCATTGAGGTTAAACTAGGGTGTCCGTAGGGGCTGGTGCATGATGAGGTGCAAAGATGCTTTTGTCCTTTGTAATTACTTATCCTCTGTCTGTATGCAGGAAGAAGAGGCTCTAGGTTGTGATGGGGCACACAGACTCCCCGAAGCTGGGTGTCTGGGTCCTCTCAGCTCCCCGGGCTTGCAGGCTGGAGTGGAGGGTGTTAGTGGAAGGGATAGTATCTGAAACATAATTGAGCAAGGATTGTTTTTTCTCTCCCCTCCTTCCTTTCTTTCAGACCAAGAAACTTCTGCCTCCCAGAGGAAGTAGGTGGGCAGCCCTCGGCCACCCCAGATGGCCACTGCAAGGTGGCCACTCGCTGGCCACCCTTACTTGGAATTGAAACCCTGGACATTCAAACAGGGAAGGGGGTGGCTGAAACATCAGGAAGGCTCCCAAGGCCTTGACCCTGCACTGGTTCTCCTTGGGAAAAGTACTGGTTTGCCACCGATGGCCCGTATCCTGCTGCCAGGACGGGCCTGCAGGGCCCCGTGTCAGCTCATCTTGGCCTCAGGGAGGTGGGTTCTAGGCTTGGCTCATCTGTGAATGACACTGCACCCCGCCTTTACTTCTTCTCAGTCCACTGCCCCCTTCCTGCCTGTGGGGCCCAATTCGGAGATGGACTCTGGCCTTCACCAAGGCTAGTGCCCGTCTCCCTGAAGCCATGCCAGGAGACAATGCCAATGGAGGCGGCCCCCGCCAGCTGCTCCAGCCTCAGTCACTGCATGATTCACTCTGGTTAAACCCTTCCAGGCAGCCAGAGTGTTGAAGATCTGTGACTTGTGGTGGGAGTGGGATGAGGGGACAGACCTTTGATCTCTCAGATACAAAAGGGGAAATTCTGAACCGTGTTTCACAATCTGTGTGGCTGCTGCTTGCCTCACTTGGGCTGAGGGAAGCATCTATTGCTCCATTACCTTGACTGCCCAAAGTTGGGGGTGCTGGAGCTCGCAGCCTACAGTCCACACATTCCCAGGGCACAGTGGCCACGCTTCATTGCACATGCACTGAAGTTCTTGCCATCTGGGAGGGTGGGTGATGCTGAAACCCTCCTTCCCATCTTGAATCCTCTCTGGAACAATTAGGAGATGAATAAACAAATGAAACCCAGGCCTGCTCTGTTTATTAACAGCATCATACATGCCAGGAAACAAGCGTCAGGCTTTGCACAATTGCTTCATTTGTTCCACAAATATTTACTGAGCATCTGCTTCGTGCCAGGTTCTAGCCTTGGTGCTGCGGACGCAGGCATGCGCAAGACAAACAGGGCCCTCCAGGTCTTGTGGCATAGTTCATGTCAGATGACGGGAAGGGCTGTGAGCAACTACAGCAGAGCAATGATGCTAGGATGTGTGGAGGGGGTGATCAGAGGACTGTGCTTTGGCTCTAGCAGTCAGGGATGAGGGGTCCTCTCAACTCAGCAGTGACAGATGAGAGAAGCAAGGAGAGCTTCCCAGGCAGAGGCACAGCGTGTGCTAAGGCACTGAGATGGCAGTGAATGTGGCATGCCCAGGCCTTGTAGGGGGAGGCGCATAATGTGACCTATGAGGAGGTGTGCTATACTCCATGGTCTTTGCAATGTATGTTGACACGTCTGGGGAAAGTGGGAAAAAATATTAAGATATTAAGGGGAGGGATAATGGTAGAAAGAACATAAAGTTGGATGAGGCTGAATTTATTGGTAGGGGCTCACTGAGCAGAGATTCTGAATTTAATGTTGAGGGTAGAAAGGGTTCTAATAGTTTGTTTAGTTGGCTGACATGGACCAAAAGGTGGCCCACACTAAGTGGAGTTGAAATGCCAGACCTGCCTTAGAACACTCTAGAGAAAGGGATCCAAAGGCCTAGGGAGAGTGGAATGCTGCTGTGGATTTGTCATTTCAGACCTACCCTGGGAATGCCCAGAGGACACACCTTTCACCACCATTGCCAGGGAAGCCCCAGCATCCCAGAAGAGCTCACTGATCACTCGTCTTACATGAGAGCTGCTCCCATGCAATGGGGAAACCTGAATGCCTTGGGGGACATGGGATCCTGAGATGTCAGGGTCCAAGTGGAGGCACTTTTAATGGCCAAAGTCGAGGTGGGCGTGGTTATCCTAATAGACAGCAGAGTCAAAGCAGGATCAGAGTCGACTCTTACTGATTTATGGCATTGGCAGTTGATCATGATGTCCCTAGAAGGGAAATAGATGGGAGGCCTACTGGATTCTTACTTGATCTGTATAAGCAGAATTCTAGGTCAAGAGAACAAAAGTCTAACTTGAATCATAAAAACAGTCACGACCTCTCAATTCCCCGACTTCAGACAGTTTACAGACCCAGAACTCCCAGCATGAAGGGGAGGTCAGGACCCCTTAAGGAAGAACTCTGCCGAAATGTATCCATTAAGTTTTCTTCCAGCTGAAATGTCCTAAAGGGACCTAGACCTGCAGCCTTTTATCAGAGTGCCTGTGTGGGAAAAGGAAATAATCAGGCATTTTGGGGACTCTGGACACTGGCTCTAAACTGATACCATCCAGTCCTGGCTGGGTAACTCGGTGGGTTAGAGCACCGTCCTCATATGCCAAGGTTGTGCGTTCGATTTCCAGTCAGGGCACATACAAGAATCAGCCAATGAATGCATAAATAAATGGAACAACAAAACTCACTCTCTCTCTCTCTCTCTCTCTCTCTCTCTCTCTGTCTCTCTC
>NW_006290772.1:652665-653821 GCF_000327345.1 Myotis davidii
TAAAAAAATAAACTGATACCATCCAGGAGACACATTACTGTGTCAGAGAGAGTAGGGACTTGTGGAGGTCAGGTGGTCGATGAAATTTTAGCTCAGATCCATTTCACAGTGGATCCATCCAGTGGGTCCCCACACCCATCCTGTGATTACTTCCCCAGTTCTTTTTTTCCTCAATATATTTTTATTGATTTCAGAGAGAAAGAGTGATGAGAATGAGGGAGAATCATTGATTGGTGCCTCCTGCACACCCCCTACTGAGGATCGAGCCCACAACCTGGGTGGGCATGTACCCTTGACCATAATTGAACGAACCCCGGACTCCTCAGTCTGCAGGCTGACTCTCTGTCCACTGAGCCAAACTGGCCAGGGCTATTTCCGCAGTTCTTGATGCATAATTGGAAGAGACACACTCCAGCTGGGAGCACTCCCACTTGGGGAAGAGGGAGAAGCTACCCCACCCCCTCTCCCCCGCAGGCCTGAGGGCAAAGGTAGTGAGGTAGGAGGACAGTGGGGGCCCCTCTTTAGCCAGCTCAATCCTCAAATTGGACGCTTCGGTCCCCCAGTCTCCAGTGACGGGCCAGAAACCCAGCTCTGGGGTGAGATCACCTGCCTGGTTCACTTGCTGGGCCCTGGTGGCCGCAGCTCACTGGGCAGCCTCAGGCAGAGCATTTAACCTTGCTCTGTCTTCAGAACCCAGCCTGTGTCCTCGTTGGAGACAGGAGAGCCACGGGGGGCTGACAGGGGGTGACAGGGGGTGGTGGATTCTGAGGTCCCCTGGCATGGGAGCCCAATGGAGAGCTATGGGCAGGGTCTGGCTGCCAGGGGCCTGGTGAGGGATGGATATCTCATGTGGAATCATAAATTATCCCCCAACCCTTCCTCCTGGAGCTTACACCATAACCTCTGGCCTGCAGCCCCGTTCTTCCTTGAGAAACAAAAGACTCTTTGAGGGCCCAGCCCCTTCCACTCCAATGCACCCTCCTTGCCAGAGTTGCCCTCAGGCACTGCCTGGTGAGCTAAGGGCCGCTTTGGGGGCAGCTGGCTCCTGGTGCTCTACCACTGTTAGTCAATAGCAGCGCCAGGCCAGGCCAGGCCAGGCCAGGCAGGTCAGTGCTAAATAGCAAGGGATGGGTGGAAGAAAGAAGAAATCATCTGG
>NW_006290772.1:654192-655082 GCF_000327345.1 Myotis davidii
ACCCGAGCGGATCCCAGCGCCCGACTTCCAGCCCCTCAGCCACACCGCCCGATCTGCCCGTTCGCCAGTGCCCGGGACACACGAAGCCTCCTGGCGCCCGAGGGTGCGGGGATCATCTGGTCTCATTCATCGGCTCAGAGAAGCACTCAATAAATGCCTGCAGAATGGATGAGCGATGGACGATGCTTGGGACTTCTGCTCATCTATGACTTTTGCTTCTTCTGAGTGACAAGTGCCTTGCAGAATGGATGAGCTAATGACGATGCTTGGGACTTCTGCTCACCTATGACTTTTTTTTTTTTTTTTTAAATATATTTTATTGATTTTTACAGAAAGGAAGGGAGAGAGAGATAGAAAGTTAGAAACATCCATGAGAGAGAAACATCAATCAGCTGCCTCCTGCACATCCCCTTCTGGGGATATGTCCGCAACCCAGGTACATGCCCCTGACCGGAATCGAACCTGGGACCTTTCAGTCCGCAGGCCGACGCTCTATCCACTGAGCCAAACCGGTTTCGGCTCACCTATGACTTTTGCTTCTTCTGAGTGACAAGTGCCAGGTAGAGCTGTGACCCTGATTGGGAGCGAGGCCCAGGGCAGGTCCCGTGGGAAGCCCCTGACGATACCTGCGGGTAGGGAAGCCATGTGGGAGAGTGCGCCTGGGGGAGTCGCCAAGCCGGACGAGGGCCACCGAACCCCCAACCCCATAAGAGGTTCTGGTGCGGGCCCAGCGCGATGACTTCCATCCAGGTCCTCTGGTTCTCAAGGTCGCAGAGGCTGTGAGCAAGACTGACCGGCAGGGGGCGCGCTCGCCCCGCCCCGCTGCAATTTCCGGAGGCCCGGATTCGGGGTGGCGGGGAGTTGGGAGGCGGCGACGACAGGTCGGACTA
>NW_006290772.1:655096-657430 GCF_000327345.1 Myotis davidii
TGTTGGGGCCTGGCACTGGAGGCACGAGGCACGGAGTAGCTCTTCCTGAGCCAGCTGCCCCTGAAAGCAGCACTTAGAGTGGGACAGACGCGGAGGGGGTGGGGGAAGGCGCAGGCGGTGGGAACAGGATGGGGGGACGCTCCGGTCTCACCGCCCGATCTGCCCGTTCGCCAGTGCCCGGGACACACGAAGCCTCCTGGCGCCCGAGGGTGCGGGGGCCGGGATGTCGGGGCCTCATTTGGTGGGATGGCTCTTCCCGAGCCAGCTGGAGTGGGACAGAGCTGGGGGGAGTGGGAGGAAGAAGGAGCAGGTGGTGGGAACAGGATGGGGGGACGCTCCGGTCTCCAGGGCAGCTGGGTGGGACTCACCGGCGCTGATACCCTGGCCGCCTCTCCCTACGGCCCTCCCAGGCCCTCACATTGCACCTGCTGTCAGCCTGGCCCACTGGGGAGCACCAGGTTCTGGGCTTCCACCTCCCACACATCTTTGTCCGCGTGTCTCCCCCACGATAATGACAGCTCCTAGCTAGCCTCCCCCAACCAGTGTGATCTTTGCAAAACAGTCATCAGACCAGGTAACTTCCCTCAGTGGTTCCCACAGGCTCTGCTTGCTCCGTCCTACCTCTCCAGCTTGATCTCCCACTCCTCAATGACAGCAGCCTTATTTCTAACTACCGTATTTGCCGGCGTATAAGACGACAATGACAGCAGCCTTATTTCTAACTACGTTGTTTTTACGACCCACATCCCCTGCACCCAAACCTCAGCAGCGGGGCCTTTGGACCAGACAGACTCGCTCCTGGAAACATGCCCCGTGTTTCTGCTTCCTAGGGTTTGTTATCCCCTCCCCCCCTCTCCGCCCCCCGTGTGCCAGAATCCCCCTAGAAACCTTGCTTGGTGGCTCTGCCCCAGTGGCTCTCTCCATCCCCCACACGGCAGGGGCCCTGGGCAAGTCTCCTATAGGTGTGTGTGCACAGACTGGATGCTTGCCATCCCCTTGCAGGTGTCACCCTACCTCAGGGCAATAGCTCCTCATGCCAGCGACTAGGACACATTCATCTCATTTCCTTTCCCAAATGGCGAGCCCTCAGGAGGCTGCACAGAGTAGCATCAGATGAATGTAAGTCACATTGTACTGCCGTCAGCCACTCCCTGTGTATCCCCTCTGCATGAGTGTGTCCGCGGTCTGAGAAATGAAGGGACCCTAGGAACACCCTACCCAGGCCCTGGGCACTAGGACTTTGCTTATGGAGCTCAGGGGCAGGAAGCATAGGGGAGACAGTTGGTGGCCTCCGGGGGCAGACAGGAGCAGGGGCTGCTGGGGAGGGGGCTGAGGGTTACCTGCAGGTAAGCACCCTCCACCTCAACCTCTCGCCCACGGCCCCCGGTGCCTGTCTCCAGGCGTGATTTGTTCCTTGTAAAATTGTTTTATCTCCAACCAGGACATTTTCAAGCTACTTCTGGCTTCAAAGAGCGTGGCAGCAGCACTGCCAGAGAGGAGAGACAGAGCAGAGAGGAGAGAGGGTCCCACGGGGTTTGTCCCCAAAGTGCAGGCTGCCTGCTGCCCTGGGATTCCTCCTCCACCTCTGACTCCAGTGGCTTTTTGCTTCCTTAGTCCCGAAGTGTGGTTCTTTGCTGGGCCGCCACCTCTGAGCCCAGGAGCCTTTGGAGTGTGTCTGGATGTAGGAGGGCAGGGCAGGGAAGCTAGAATCAGAGGGAGGACAGCAATCCCCTGTACAGGGGACACAGGTGGGGTCATTGCTCTCTGAGGAGAGAGTGGAGGTCAATTTTGAAGGCACTGATGTCAGAGCAGGAAGTGTCAACTTAGGGAGCACCCTGTTGGGAAGGGACAAGGAGTCTGAGGCCCTCGCCCCAGGATGATGGGCCCTGGGCTCTGGGCTCTGGGTCTTCCTGTGCACTGAGCAACACCGTCTGTGTGTCTGTCTGGCCAACTGTGGGGGTGGGGTGCTTCCCTGGAACTGAAGGGGGATGGAGTGCGGCCCTCTTAGGGTCTTGTCTGCTGCCAGGATAGACTGATCCTGGAAGTAGGTCATTGGTGTATGGGGAGATTCAAACTTCGGGCTTTCCACGCTGGGGGTGGGGGTGGGTGGGGGAGACAGTGGTTGGTGCCTGGTGGCAGGCCTCTGACACTCCGATTTCTTGCCTGTTCATACACACACTCACATGGTCCTATGCCCTCTGTGGAGCATGGGGTTCCTGAGCCTGATTCAGGCCTCTTGATTTAAAAATATTTTTTTAAAGTATATTTGTATTGATTTCAGAGAGGAAGGGAGAGAGAGAGAGAGAGAGAGAGAGAGAGAGAGAGAGAGAGAGA
>NW_006290772.1:657450-664217 GCF_000327345.1 Myotis davidii
AGAGAAACATCAATCGGCTGCCACCTGTACACCTCCTACTGGGGATGGAGCCTGCAACCTCGGCATGTGCCTTGACTGGGAATTGAACTGTGACCTCCTGATTCATAGGTCGATGCTCAACCACTGAGCCACACCTGCCAGGCAGGCCCCTGGCTTCTGACGGAATGTGCTCACAGTCCCCTTCCAGCCCCTGGGGGCCCTCACCCTGGCACGGAGGAACAGACCTGGCCCCGAGCCCCAGTGGCCTCATGTGGGGCCATTTGAATAATACCCAGACTTCCCCATGATGCTCAGGGGCTTCTACTCTCAGGGGCCTGGCTTGGAGCTGTGAAGCTAGGGGAGGGGGGACTGGGGTGCGGGCTGAGAGTTCTGTTTCTGTGGGACCCTCTTCTCTTGCTCCTTTAAACTCACCGTGGGGATGAAGGCTCTTAGCAGCCTTCCCCTCTTGCAGAGGCGGGACTGCCAGCCTAGAAGGATGTCTGCATTGTAGTAAGTTGAGCTGGGCCAGGCTGGTGGGAGAGAAGAACTGGCAGGTCCAGCTGAGTGCCCCCCGGGAAGCAGCCTGGGGCCTGGCCCCTGCCCTCCCGGAGAAGCAGGGACCAGCCGCCGTGGCCCCCTGTGCAGATCCCTCAGGAAGGTCCAAGGGAAAAGGATGAGGCTGCAAGTTGGGGCCCATCCCTGCACCGGAGACGGATCTGGCTCTTTCTGGAGAACGCTGCAGCCCTAGGCCGGCGTCCTGCAGGTGTGTGGCTGCCCCAGGTGGCCACTGAGCTGGAGAAGGCCTCCCTTCTCCCAACTCCTGGCTAAGGGAACCTTTTCATGGGTCCCTCCTGACATGGGGAATCTTGTCTCCCATGGCAAACCCTTCAATGCCCCAGTGTCCCCAGGTCTAGCCGGTCACCAGGAATAAGACCTGGGTTCTGGTAAGCTAGGCCGGCTGGCCACTTTGAGACCAAGGAGAGCAAATTATGAAGTACTCAGGTCTCCTAGGAGGGGAGCAGCTTCAAGGGCACCCCTTTTGGTGCCGGGGTCACTGAAGCATGTCCACTGCCTCCTCCTCATGAAGAGCTTAGGGGCTGGGCACCCAGAGAGGCGTATTACTTTTGTTTTATAAAGTAGGAAAGTGAGGTCAGAGACTGGATACCTGCCAAGGTCACCTGCTTGGGTCGGGGGTGCGGGGCAGAGCTGGACATAAATCAGGTTCCAAAGTCTTTGCTGTCAGCACTGTGCTGTGGTGCTGTCTCCAGCCCCAGGGATGGGCTCCTGGTCCCCACCTTGTTCCCTACCAGGGAGAACTAGGAACTGTGGGCTCTGGGGGGGCGGTGGTGAGGTAGGTGGGTTAGACATCTCCTAGGGACCCCTTCCTGGGAGGAAACCACATCCTCTATACGCTCAGGCAAATCTGGCATCCAAAGTGGAAAAACCCCACATAAATCAACGACAGCTGGGCCAGCCCTGGCTGCAGC
This sequence comes from Myotis davidii, assembly GCF_000327345.1. Classification (NCBI taxonomy): domain Eukaryota; kingdom Metazoa; phylum Chordata; class Mammalia; order Chiroptera; family Vespertilionidae; genus Myotis; species Myotis davidii. The sequence goes on from NW_006290772.1 coordinate 658,917, forward strand.
CCCCTCCCCTTGGAATTCCGGCAGACTCTGGGAGTAGGTCTGGGGGTGAGGGTGTGGTTCTAGGGGAGGGAGTTCCTGGAAGCCCCTCAAGTGTGACATCTCCCCCAGCTGCCTCCCAGGGAGGTGGTTATTAATTACTTTCCAGAGGGATGCAGCTTCTTGAACATCCAGCCCTGCTGCCTGTGGGTACCCTGGCTGGGGTGCCCGTCTTGGGGACGGGCTGGTATAAAGGTAGAGAGGGGCATGGGAAAGGGGCATACACATAGACGCTCTTAGTCTTTTTTAAAAAAATATATTTTATTGATTTCAAAGATAGAGAGGGGCATGGGAAAGGGGCATAAACATAGACTTTCTTAGTCTTTTAAAAAAATATATATTTTATTGATCTTTTTATGGAGAGGAAGGGAGAGGGATAGAGAGCTAGAAACATCAATGAGAGAGAAACATTGATCAGCTGCCTCCTGCACACCCCCTAACTGGGGATGTGCCCGCAACCAAGGTACATGCCCTTGATTGGAAAGAACCTGGGACCCTTCAGTCCGCAGGCCGACTGGTTAGGGCTTTTTAAAAAAATATATTTTATTTATTTTTTATAGAGAGGAAGCGAGAGGGATAGAGAGTTAGAATAGACTCTCTTAGTCTCTCTGTCTCTGTCTCTCTCTCTCTCACACACACACACACACACACACACACACACACACACACACACACGGTTGCTCCGTCACTCAGCAAATCCATGAGCACTCATCATGGTGAGGTGTGGAGAAGGGATCAAGACTGAATCTGTGCCTGCCCTAGTAGAGTTCATGGGAAGGTGGAGGAGACAGACGGGGATCAAAATCACCCACAAAGAAATCATTATAGTCTGTGAAGGGGATGCATAGCTGGGCAGCTGGGTCACAGCTGTGTGGGGTCAGGTTGGGCCTTCCTCCCACCATGACCTTGCCCCCAGGATTCCCTCCCTAGACTTGCCCTCTCTGTCCCCCTGTGCTCTTGGCCTCTTTGTCATCTCCCCCAGGGATGGGGTTGACTTGGCCCAGTGGCCTGAGCAGCTCAGCATACCCTCTCTCCCACATTTTCCCTCCTCCCGGCCAATGGGCCACCATATTGAACCTGACTATATGCACATCTGATGGCTGGCCTAAGGAGGATGGGCAGATGGACCTCTTCCTGGCCATCCTGTGTGGGCAGAGGGTCCAGATGAAGGGAGAGAATTGAGCTCTGGCCATCTTGGACCCTCACAGCTGAGGGCCCCTGGGGAGATCCTATTGGGCAGAAGGGACTTGCGGACACACGTTTCCTGCCCTGATCAGACAGGGCAGGATGTGGATGACCTTCCTAGGATGCCCTCATGGCCTGGTCTTTTGGGGGGGGGGGCAAAGTCACTTTCACCATGTGACTCAGAAAGGGGAATCCACTGTCCCTAGGTCACACAGGAAGGAGCCAGAGGGGAGCTAGGGCTGGACCCGATGTCAAGGGAGAGCAGAGGCAGAGTGCAGGAGCCACTCAGACATCCTGGGGAGGGGAAGGCAGCCACTCTGTGCGTGAGGAATATGAAGAGGCAGTTTCTCAAGTTCTCAAGTTTAACCTTCAAAAAGACTCTAAAAGGCTAAACACAGTTACCGTCTGACCCAGCAATTCCACTCCTGGCTATATACCCCAGAAAAATGAAACGTATGTTCATGCAAGGACTTGTAAAGGAATGTTCACGGCAGCATTATTCACAATAACCAAAAGGTGGAAACATCCCAAGTGTCCGTCAACCGAGGAAAACATAAACAGAATGTGGTTCCTCCATGCGGTGGAACGTTCGCCCGAAAAGGAACGCAGCCCTGACACATGCTGCGACGGGGCTGAACCTGAAGGACACCAGGCTGTGGGAAAAGCAGACACGGAGGCCACATGTACGAGTCCACTGACAGGCAATGCGGAGAGCGGGCAAAGCCATAGGAAATGGAAGTAGGCTAGTGGTTGCTCGGGGGCCGGGGAGGGGAGCCAGGGAAGGGACTGCTAATGGGTATGAAACGTCTTTTTAGAGTTATGAGTGTGTTCTAAAATGGACTGTGGCGATGGCTGCACAATATTGCGAATATACTAGAAACCTGCGAATTCTGCTCATTAAGTGGTTGAATTGCATGGTGTGGGAATTACATTTCAATGAAGCTTGTTCCTTCAGGGTCAAGACTGGGGTCTCCTAGAAGGAAATAGAGCAGTGGTTCTCAACCTTCTGGCCCTTTAAATACAGTTCCTCATGCTGTGACCCAACCATAAAATTATTTTCGTTGTTACTTCCTAATTTTAATGTTGCTACTGTTATGAATCGTCATGTAAATATCTGATATGCAGGATGGTCTTAGGCGACCCCTGTGAAAGGGCCATTTGACCGCCAAAGGGGTCGCGACCCACACGTTGAGAACCTCTGAACTAGAGGCTCCAGGAGGCAGGAGCCTGAGGCCAAGTGCTAGAAGGCAGGGCTAGGAAGGCTGGATGCTGAGGGCTGCTCCCTCTTACACCAGGATGGGCCTCGGACTCTACCCCAGTTCTACCCCCTTCTCTACCCCACGACAACTGGGATCCGGTCCTCCTGCTCCTCGCTGCATCTTCAGCTCCTCCAGGAAACCTCCCTTGACCTCTCTCTTCGGATGCACTGCTCCTGGCCTCTCCTGTTTGGACATGTTTCCCGAAATACATTGTTATATGTTTATTTTTCATAGCTTAAAGCAAACGGCCTGCACCTGCAGAGTTTAAGATACGCTCCCCAACCCGCTCGGGCACTTCCCTTTGCCTGACCGAGCTGTGTGCCCACCAGATCTCCTACTATCTTCTGAGGACGTCCTGTTGTTCAGGCAGCTCCCCCAGCTGCTGGTGCACCCCTGACCCAGCCCCTACGTACAAGACGACATAACATTCCCCCGACATACTGGTCTCAGCCCGCTGTGAGAAAATGTAGTAACATTTCTTAAACTCTCACAGCGTCTCTTGGCCTGGCTCCTGTTGGCGCAGACCTAACACGCGCCATTCACATCCTTCCACCAGTGGCCACTATCGAGTGCCTACTGCGTGCCAGGCTGTGTTAGGTACCAGGCAACACTGGTGAACAAGCGTTCCAAGGCTGTCATCCTGGGTGTCGCCACATTTGCACCCCGCACCGGCCCCTCACCTGAGAGACATACGGGGGGTGGAGAGAGGGGGTTAGGTGCCAAAGTCTCCACACCAAGACTGCTTGCTCCTGGATGTCATCCCTTTGCCCCCAGAGCATTCAGTGTCCTGTTGTTCTTGGCAAATTCCTTCTGGAACAGTTTCAAGCAGGTGTGTGTGTGTGTGTGTGTGTGTGTGTGTGTGTGTGTGTGTCGGGGGGTGGCTAAGGAAAAGACATTCTCAGCAAGGGAAACAGTGTGAGCAAAGGCTAGAACAGTGATGGTGAACCTATGACACGCGTGTCAGAGGTGACACGCGAACTCATTTTCTTGGTTGATTTTTCTTTGTTAAGTAGCATTTAAATATATAAAATAAATATAAAAAATATAAGTCTTTGTTTTACTAAGGTTGCAAATATCAAAAAATTTCTATATGTGACATGGCACCAGTGTTAAGTTAGGGTTTTTCAAAATGCTGACACGCCGAGCACAAAAGGTTCGCCATCACTGGGCTAGAAGGTGGAAATGACAATGCCTGGTGTGAGGCAGGGAGATGGAGGGGCCACCAGGTTTAATGCTGGAATTTGGAGCCCTGAGTGGCGGCTGCTGAGAGGGTGGGTGCTGTGGGTGGTGTGAGACCGCACCAGGAACCACCAAGAGCCACTCTGTCTAGAACAAATCCCGTTTTACGTACTTTGATCCTGCGTGTGCCAGCATGCACCCCAGACACCACTGTGCCAACCACCCGCCTACGCGGCCTCTGGCTGAGTCTTGCCCTGACAGGCAGGTGCAGCCCTGGCATCTGGGACCTGAGCTGGGGCCCCAGTCATTGGTCTTCACCCCACTGGCCGGGCATAGCCCCTTCTGGACCGGGCTGCCTCTGTGTGAGAGCTCTGGAAACGTTTGTGGGTCATGGAGGCTCCCCTGGCCCTCGGAGGCACCCCAGGTGGCTGGGACTTGCCCAGATGCCATTAGGCCCAGATGCCACTAATGAGCAAAACCGACAGAGACCTCTGGGTATCGGCTGGAGAGGCCGGCTGACCATGTAGCCAGGAAGGCTGGGCTGGGACAGGGGTAGAGAGAGGACACGGGTCCATGTCCATCTCTACCTGGGACTGTGGCTCAGTCTCTCAGAGCCCGGCTCTCCTCTCAGCCTTTCTCCCCTGTGCTGTCCTGGGGGCTCAGTGAACTCAGGGGTACATAACACTCTTGCACAGTGTCCAGCGCGCAGGTCCCATCACTGTGAGTAACGGCGGAACCTCACTGCCCCTCTGAGGGAGCTCCTAGGGCATCACCTGGGCTCCTCCTCCTGGTTCCCCTCGCACAGGTCTCCAGAGTCTTCAGATCTCCAATAGGAGCCACTGCTAGCGTCAGAGCCAACACCCGGGGGACACCAGGTGGACCGGGCGGACCAGGCTACATATACAGACGATGTGATAATATAGATTGAAGGATCAGGAGACTGAAGCCTGAATTTCACTGGGCTCTTAGGCAAGACACCTGTCCTCACTGAACCTGTCTTCCCCACTCTCAAACGGCAATCATAGCCCCAGCAGGTTTGACTCAGTGGATGGAGCGTCGCCTGTGGACTGAAAGGTCCCGGGTTTGTTCCCAGTCAGGGCACATGCCAGGGTTGCAGGCTCCATCCCCAGTGTGGGGCGTGCAGGAGGCAGCCGATCAATGATTCTCTCTCATTATTGATGTTTCCATCTCACTCTCTCTCCCCCTTCCTCTCTGAAATCAATAAAAATAAAACATTTAAAAAATAAAATAAAATGGTAATCATACTTGGCTAACCCGCTCCAGCCCCCAGGGCTGTGAATCTGATGACTGGCAAACCCACTGGCAGCGAGGTGCGCCCCATGTCTGCTGCAGGGCCCCATTCCTCGGTGCCCTAGGGCCCAGGTCTGTGCGCCTCCTTGGCTCACTGGCTCAGCTCGCGCACCTGCCACGCCAACCTGGTTGGCGAGGGGCGGGATCGGTCTTCTAAGACCTAGTGCTGGGGCCCCGCGGTGCAGCCCCGTCACTGCCCTGCGTCCCGACCCGCCGCTGCCCCATCCCGAGGGCACGGGGTGAAGACCTGTGGCCGGGAGGTCTGGAGCCCAGCGTCTCCCAGCGGACGCGTCCAGGTTTCACGCCGCGACGTCTGTGGGTGCTCGCGTGG
>NW_006290772.1:664740-672749 GCF_000327345.1 Myotis davidii
GGCGTGGGGGCGGGGGGCGGGCGAGGCTTGGTCACTGGCCGGGAGCTCCAAGAAACTTTGAAAACTCCAGGGAAAGCCTTGGTTTGAGGCCGCTGAGGGGTCTCAGTAAGACTCAGGGAGGGAGTGCGAGCCCAGCTGAGAAGTACCTCCAGGCTCGCGGGGTTTGAGGAGCGTTAAAAACTCTTCAGGCTCGGTCGCCCTCCCCTGCCGGCCAGTTACCCTTAGCAGAGGCGGTCTCCGAGAAAGGGTCTGCCTCCCAGACTCCTGATCCTGGGAAGAGGGGTCCTCGGGGGTCCTGCGGGTCTGCAGAAGGTCTGAGCTTTAGGAGGAAGGATGTGGCTTTGAGTCAGTGCCCAAGGGTGGGAATTAGGACCCCTGCTTCATGTCATGGCACCCTGCCTCACGGGGGGATGGCCTTGGGGTACCGTGTGGAATGTGGGGGAGCACCTATCCCCAGGTGAAACAGCCCCTCCGGGCTGAGGTTGGCACTGCCCGCAGCCTCCTCAGTTACACACAAGCCTGCCACCTGCCCTGTCCCTTCCTGTGGCAGAAATGAGAGCTTACAGATGGAGAGTGAGTCTCCCACCCGCCCCAGCTCTCACCTTAGCCCCAGCTTGGGACCAGCCTCCATGGTGCAGAGAGGACCCTGCCCAAGGCCACCTGGTGAATGAGTGTGGAGTTGGGGGCAGCGGAACCCAGACTCTCCAGGTATCCTAGCTTCTCTGTACCCAGATTCCTCACCTCCACCCCCATTGGCTTTCTTGGCCTTTTGCCTTAACAACCACTCATGGGTTTGGAAGAGCCCCAGTGAAACAGGGGTCCTAGCTCCTGAGCTCTCAAGGGTTGCTGCCACCAGGGGACCCTCAGGAAGCTGAGTGGTGCTGGGAGGCGGCGAGTCCATCTTGAATCCACCTAGCTGAATTCTGGCGTCAGAGCTCAGACCGCCACCCACCCTGACGGTGCCACTGGCACCCAAAGCGTCTCTATACCTACTGCTGTGGAGAGGACAGAGAAGAGGAGGTGGGGGGGAGTGGAAGCGGGTGGGACGGTGGAGGACACACTATAACTGTAGGGCAAACCTCAGAGTCCACACTGATCCCAAGAACTTTGACTGCAAGAAGCTGGGGGAGACACTGAGCTGGGCTAATAGGGGGGGGGGCGCTGCAGGGGAGGCTAGACTGGGTTTAGCCCTAAAAGGGTTCTCAGAGTCAGGAAGCCTGAGGCCCCTTGCAGGCTCCGGGGTGCATGCTCCAGCTCTGAGGGACAGGTCTGGGGGGGATGAGGGCCTGAGAGGCAGTAGGCATGAGACCCAGACTGGAGGTGAGATCCTCAGCTCTGGGGTTTCTCAGGAACCAGGGAAGGGAGCCAGGAGCGAGTCTAGCTCTGGTCGAGAAGGGACTTTTGCTTTATTTTTAGAGCCACTTCCACCGGGAGGGAGAGGGGGTGCAGAGGGGCAGGTTCTGGTGGCCTTGCCCCCTTAATTGGGAGCTGTCCCTCTGGGCTGGCTAGGGCCGACCCCTTGTTGGCTGGTGCAGGGGCTGAGCTGGTGGAGCTTCTGGGGTGCCCTCAAAGGGTTCTGTCTCCCGGGACTTATCCCAAGAGGGCTGGGTGCTGTTCCTACTGAATTCTCAGGACCCGAGATGGAGTGTGGGTGCAGAGTACCAGCGCATGTGGCCGTGTGCTGACATGTACAAGCGGCTTGGGGGGCTCACAGGTGTCCGTGCCTCTGGCCATTTTTTTTCTTTCAACCTACTCGGAGTGTGCGGCGAACCTCTGAAAATGCGACCCCCCCTTCCCCAGCTGCAAAGAGGGTGCCCAACCCCTGGGCATGGTCTGCTGGTGTTGGCTCTCAGGACCCTGGCTGAGCCGCCAGGAGTGCAGAGCCCTGCTCTGGGTGGAGGGCTAGGGTGGTGAGTAAAGGAGGAGCGGCCGGTACCCCCAGCTGAGTTTCTGGGGCACCCATCCCCACTGGGCTGTGACTGACCTCATTCCAGGCAGTGGCCCTGGCCCTGCCCAGGGCCTTGGCAGGTGGTTCTGGGCTGCCCAAAGTTAGTCTTGGCCAAACTTTCCCTCTAACTGGGCTGCAGTTAGCCCCTTTCTCAGGCTCTTGAGGGTCCTCCATCTTGGGGATTGTGACCTCCTGGTACCCCCACACTCAGCATTTTCTCATCTATTCGTTCACTCACTGAGCATCTTCTGTTTGGCAGACAAGCACTCCAAGGCCTCATCAGAAGGGCTCTCTTGTCTGGGGGCGGGTGGGGCTATACTTTGACCTTAGGATTTGGGAAAAGCGAGAGGAGATAGGAGGGTGCAGGTGGGGAAACCCGCTTGGCTCCTGGGGCTAATGAGGGAGTGGGGTTCTGAGTATGTGGGGGAGGGACCTGGGCTTCTGTGGGGCTTTTCTCCCTGTGCTATCCCAGGAGAAGCTCCTGTGGCTGGGGACCAATGCCCCACCCCCAGCACCCTATGGATCCACACGGGAACCCGAAGTAGCTTTTGCTCAGAACCAGGCCTGGCTGGATGGGGCCCAGGAGAGATGTGGGACCTAAGGCTGGATGAGACCAGGAGGGAGAGGAGTTTGGGGCTGGATGGAAGCCGCAGGGAAATGCAGACCAGATGCAAAGGGAGGGTTCGGAACAACTTGTCAGATGTTTGCTGTGTGGAGGTCAGAATCCCATTCCTCTCATCCCCTCCCCTGTCTGCATCCCCCACCCCCACCCCAAGCCTCCATCCCCACCCTTCTCCATGTCCTGTCCAGGACAGGCGTCTGAGGGCGGGTGAGGATAATAGTACTAGTAATTGGTCCCAAAGATCTCCGATCTCAAAGCTGGTTTGTGGCAGGAGTGGGCCTGGAAAATCTGTGGTCCATCCCCATTCCCATCCCCCTTCCACAGGGTTCCGGAAGCACCTCCCCCTCTGCTCCTCTGGCTTCCCTGGTGTCCTTGCTTGCAGCTTCCTTCCCTCAGGCAGGAGGGTGGGGTGGGGGTGGGGTGTTCCGAACCCAAAGTGCCCAGTTTGGGTGGGGAAAGAGGATGTGCTTCTGGGGTCACTTGGTTCCTGGGGGGAGAATGGGATGGGAAGGGGGTGTCCAAGATGGGAGGGGAGGGCCCGGGAGTAATCAGGGCTGGCCCCTTCCCTGAGGAGGGCCATGAAGGGAGGGCAGTGACTTCTGATCCACCTGGCAGTCCGTCTGTCCCAGCCCAGGCTTCTCTTCATGGGTCTCAGCAGTGAGGTCCAGTGGGGGAGACTCCTCGTCTTCTGATTCCCTCTTGGGGAAAAGGGAACCCCCTGAGCTGGCTACTCCAGGCTGCAGCCCTGGCCTCAGTCCTTGTTGACACCCGAGGTCTCACTGAACTTATCCCAGGAGGGCTGGGCCTGTATTCCCAGGGCACAAGGCAGGGCATGGGGGCAGGGCCTCTGGGAGCAGAGGCCACGCTGACACTGCCCCTTCCAGCTGCTGCAGCCCAGGGTGGGAGTGCTGTGGCCGTGTCCACACCTCCCTCGAGCTTTCCACCCCCTCTCTGAGCGCCAGTGTGCCTGCCTATCACATGGGGCAGTGAGTGGGTTGGAGGGCGATTTCCAGCTTGCTTTGTCACCATGATGGGGAAGCAGAATTGTCATCCCTCCCTTTCCTGTGACTTCTGTAGACCAGCTCTGCCCCGGACCTTGTTTTGGGGGGTGAGGGAAGCTCCCAAAGCCTGAAGACCATCAACCCACCATCTCCCCAGAGGCTGTGGATGGTGGCAGGGGAGCCACTGGTACGCCTGGGATTCACCCAAAGCACGCTCCAAGCCAAGCACCCCAGCATGTGGGTCTGCACACCTGTGTGGTCACCCAGCTTGAGTTTCATGGGGGCTAAGGAGGAAGAGGAAGCTGGGGCCCTGCCTGGGGGTCTCTTAGGCTGGGTGAAGGCTGGATGAAACCTGAACTTGCCCTGTGTATTACCTCCTGGGTGGGGCCAGACCAGGAGGCTGCCTGTGGGGGCAAGGAGAGTCCCCTCAGAGGACTGGAGGCAGGGTAGGGCCTTGGGCAGAGACTGCCTCCTCTGAAGGCACAGGTCCCACAGGCTCTGCCTCCATCTACCTAGTTTCCAGCCCTCTCTCAGGTCCTCCCTTGGAGCTGTTTGCTCAGCTGGCCCTGCCACACCCTGCCCGCCTCTCCCTGCGGTACCTGGAGGTGAGGCTTGGCCTTGGGAAACTGCTCAGGGTACCTGCCTGCCCAGTGGGGTGCTTGGAGGGGCTTCCCCAAGTTTGGGGCAGTCAGGGGGCTGTCATCAGCCAACTCTCCCGGAACCTTGGTCAGTGCCCCACTCCCCTAATCAGAATGAGAGGAATCATCAGAAATGCTGCAGTCACAGCCTTGCACCCTGGGGTCCGAGCCAGGTCTGGGAGGCCCTGACTGCTGAGCTCTTGGGAGGGGTCCTCAGGCCACCTCACTCACTGTTCCCGAAGGTGCTGGGCTGTGTGAAGGCGTTTGAGTTGGGCCCAGGGCAATGAGAACTAGCAGGGCTGTAATCAGTGGGGCACGGGGCTCTGCAGGGGAGGGAATGAAAAGAGCAGCTGTCCTTTGTTGGGACACTTGTCAATAATTAATGGCCTAACCTAGGGGACAACTTCAGCCATTTAACCAAAGTGTGACCTGGGGTAATTATAGTGCAGGGAGGGGCCTGTGAGGTGGGGAGGGTGGGCAGAGCCCTGTGGATGGCAAGTCCGGGTCACTGGCCCTACTGGTGCTTGGTCAGGCGTGAGAGGCACAGCAGTGTGAGGGTTGGGGCAAGCTAGCTAGAGTGGGCAGCCTGGCAGGACAGCCCCCCCACCCCCTGTTGCCCTGTTGGCCTGTGCTGGGGCAGGTGCTCTCAACCCACCTCCCAGGCTGCCCATCTGGCACTTTAGGATGGGTGGGCCTGGGGGAGTGGGAAGTGAATCTGGGGTCCCTGAGGCTGGTCTATAATGGGAGGGCTTGAGGGGACCAGCACCCTCTCATGCCCACCTCTCCTTCCACACACCCGCAGGAGCCTGATGCCACGCACCCTGGACGGGCAGATCACCATGGAGAAGACTCCCAGCTACTTTGTGACTCTCGAGGCCCCTCGCCGCATCCACAGCATGTCCCCGGACACGAAGCTGATCGTGGTGGTTCGCAACCCCGTGACTCGGGCCATCTCCGATTACGCCCAGACGCTCTCCAAGACCCCGGGCCTGCCCAGCTTCCGAGCCCTGGCCTTCCGCCACGGCCTGGGCCCTGTGGACACGGCCTGGAGTGCCGTGCGCATTGGCCTCTACGCCCAGCACCTGGACAACTGGCTTCGATACTTCCCTCTGTCCCACTTCCTGTTTGTCAGCGGCGAGCGCCTGGTCAGTGACCCGGCTGGAGAAGTTGGCCGAGTGCAGGACTTCCTGGGCCTCAAAAGGGTCGTCACGGACAAGCACTTCTACTTCAATGCCACCAAGGGCTTCCCCTGCCTCAAGAAGGCCCAGGGGAGCAGCCGCCCCCGCTGCCTGGGCAAGTCCAAGGGCCGGCCCCACCCCCGGGTGCCCGAGGCAGTGGTCCAGCGTCTGCGGGACTTCTACCAGCCCTTCAACCGCAAGTTCTACCAGATGATCGGCCAGGACTTTGGCTGGGACTGAGAGGCCAGGCCAGCCCACGCCCTGTCTGGGGAAACTCAGTAACCTTAATTTATGCCCGTCGCCCAGCCGAAGCAGGCTGTGTGCACATGCTGGGTAGAGAGAACTATTTAAGAAATAAAGTCTGGAACTGTGTTCTTCCATGTGACCTTGAGGGTTGGAGGGTGGGGGCTGGAGGTGCCGCGGCGCAGGGAAATGATAATCACACCAGCTAACGCGAGCTAGCGGGCATTGCGAGAGTGCCACAAGAGGTCTAAACTTGATCCTTACACACCCCTTGAGGTACGCTTGGCCACATGTCACAGGTGAGCAACTGAGGCTCAGAGAGATTTAGGGCCCGCGCAGGGACACACAGTATAGCTTTGGTGACTCTGAAGGCCATCCTAGAGCTCTCTTCTCAGCCCTGAGACACCAAGCTGGGTTGTCCCATGTTCCTGATGAGGAAACTGAGGTCCCAGGTTACTCATTTGAGAGGTGGGGCAGGAGTAAAGCTGGGTCTGCCCAACTCTGGGCTGCACGCATGACTTGAGATAATTTGGCATCCTGCTGCCCAGTGGACGTTCCCTCCCGGAAACCTTGTGGGGTTGCTGCACAGTGAGCGTGAGGTGACTCCTGTGTGTCTAACAGCCTCCTACCAGGTCCTCACACAGTTCTGCCCGGCCTACCACAGGCAAGTCACAGGTCCCATTCCCCAGACCCTGCCCATACCACAGGCCCCAGGCCCTCACTGTCCCAGTTCTGTTGTGTTTACCCAGCTTCCTGGAGGGTGGGGATGGGCAGGAATAAAGGCTCATCTGCAGCCCAGCTGCCTGCTCAGCTCCTAACCCAGTCAGGCCAGACTGAGGCAGGCAGGGGTGCCCTGTCTACCTCTCTGCCCCTGGGAATGCCAGGCCCCTCAGTAATGACAGTTAACTGCTCCTGGCCACAGTGCTGTCTGACAGGTAGCCACCAGTTGCACTGATAACCTCCAGGACTCTTTAGGCGCAGGCTTGGCACCCAGGCTGCCCGGGCCCTTGTAGGATCTGGCAGTGGCCTCTGCATCCCAGGCCTTGGGTCCATATCATATCCTTTTTTTTAAAAATCAACTTTATTTGTTTATTTATCTTTTTTTGTTGTTGTTAATCCTCATCCGAGGATATTTTTCCATTGATTTTTAGAGAGAGTGGAAGGGAGGGGAAGAGACAGAGAGAAACATCAATGTGAGAGAGATATCAATTGATTGCCTTCCACTAGTCCTGACCAGGGCCAGTGATTGAGCCTACAACCGAGGTACATGCCCTTGATGGGAACTGAACCCAGGACCCTTTAGTCCACAGGTCAATGCTCTATCCACTGAGCCAAACAGGCTAGGGCCATATCATATCCTTGACTCTGCAGTGGTCTTTCCACTCTGGGATACTTGAGCCACACCCTGTCCTGGACCCCAGGGTCAGAATGAGGGAGGATTTTGAGGGGAGGAGCGGCTTGTCAGTCACCACTTTCCTCTTTGGCTAGTGGCCCCACCAATCACCATGACCACTGCCTTTGTCACATGACCCACCCGTGGTGTGGACTTGAGTTCAGTTGATGTATGAGAAAAGCCACAGCAGAAGGTGGGGAGGGAGATGGGAACATCTGTCTCCAGCAGCCAGGAGACCTGTCCCTTGCCCTCCTAGTTCTGGACCCAGAGGACACTCCAGTCTGGAGCTGCCTTGAGGGACCAGTACTGTCTTCTAGGCCAACCATCCCGAGCAAGCCAGGAGCAGGGCTGGGGGCTAGTCCCAAGTCATCTTGGTGGAACTGTGGCACAGATGGGGGCAGATGGGGGTGAGATGTACACATAGCCTCCTCCCCAACTTGGACCAATTTACAATAACGAGGGTGCTGTGTTTTGGAATCCCTGCTGGGTGGCGAGCACTTGTGCCTGGCAGCTCTGTCCCCATTCCCTAAGCTGGGGCCCCACTTACAGATGGCATGGCAGCCTGCCCTGGTTGGCTGGGGCAGGAGGGAAGCAGGGTAGCCCTGGCCCTGCCCCAGTTCCCAGCCTGATCCATGCATCTTGCTTTTCCCTGGACACACCCTTGTCCAAATGTCTGACGTCTCATGCCTGGATGGCTTCCTGGGTTCCTCACCGTTCCCCTGGCGCCTCTTTTTTCTCCTACAATGAGTAGTCTGCATGCACGGTGGTCAGAGGGGTGCCTTCAGAGCGAGCCAGAGCCCATTATTTAAAACACTCCAATCTTCTCCCCTAGCCCTGTTGCTTCTAGAAAGAAGACCAGGTTCCTCATTGTAGCTATCAAGCCCGCTGAAGTCCCCCCGCTCCCGACACCTGTGTGGTATTCTCACCCCTCAGCTTCTGCCCTGTCAGGAGGTGCACACAGGGCAGCTGAGCTCTCTGGGCTTATT